>NC_045165.1:2359515-2374515 GCF_900700415.2 Clupea harengus
GGCTCGGTTGGTGGTTCAGAGCACAGGAGACTGCAGGGTGGGAGAGGCATGTGTGCGTGTGTGTCTGTGTGTGTGTGTGTGTGTGTGTGTGTGTGTATATGGGAGAGGTGTGTGTGTGTGTATGGGAGAGGCGTGTTTGTGTGTGTGTGTGTTTGTGGGGGGGTGGAGAGGCACTGCTCTGCAATAACAACCCCAACAACCCCCACCCCCCCCCACCCCGCATTTGGCCATTGGTGGATGTCAGGCGGGGCAGGGCAGGGCTACGGTCTGGCAGGGCGGACTGGGGCGGAAGGGGGTGTGGGGGGGGGGTGGAGATGGTGTCGTCGGCGCGGGGCAAGAGAGGCACTCGGAGGCTCTGGCAGCTGGCATCCTGGTGGCACCGCTCCAGTGCCACATGACAAGAGACATCTATCACTCCCCAATTGAGCCACTCACAGCATGGCCATCAAACACAGGAGCGAGAGAGATGAAGAGAGAGACCGAGAGAGAGAGAGGGAGAGAGAGAGAGAGAGAGAGAGAGAAAAACCAGTCTGTGTTTCTGTGGGCTCCTGTGCTGGTATTTGTTTACGGTGGAAACAGCAACAGGGGACAGAAAGAGAAACGCAGGTGGAAGGTCACCTTGACTATTGTATATCTCTCTCTCTCCTGACAGGGTTTCCCCTCCCTCTCTCTCTCCCTCCCTCTCCCTCTCCCTCTCCCCCTCTCCCTCCCTCTCTCTCTCTGTGTTTTCTTAATGGCTTCCATTGACATTTGGCTTGCATTGATAAATGATAGGGCCCAGTTTTGTTTGAAGACGGACGCGGAGACAAAGTAGCGCGGACATCTTATATCTTATTTGAAATCCTCGGAGGCGAGGGCGATTGATAGACAATAGACATTGCACTAATCGACTGCCACCTTACTCAAATCACATCAAGCTGGAGTGTCAGGCCAAGCCAGGCTGATAGCCCAGACCCCCCCCCCCGCCACACACACACACACACACACACACACACACACACACACACACACCACACCCACACACACACACATACCGGCCGTTGGTACCCAGGACACAGAGCTCTTGGCCATTGACATGCAGGGAGAAAGAGGGATATCTCTCACACAAGATTGGCAAGGATTTTTCCCCCTGTTAAACCATTCCCACCTGGTTAAGACTGCTCTAGAGCCCGCCCTGAATCCCTGAGCACTCCACACACACACACACACACACACACTCACACACACACATACACACACCACACACACACACACACACACACACACACACACACACACACATGCATTGGGGGATCCACCCAGTCTTAAGGCCCTAATGGCTCCTGGAGATTACCTGACTAATGAGTATTGGACCCCTCTTTAATGGACATGCATACTTTAAATACTGTTTCCTGTTGAATTAGCAGTCTTGAGCATTTAGCACACACACACACACACACACTCACTCACCTTCACACCCTCACCCTCACACACACACACACACACACACCCACACCCCAGCCACCCCCTCTCTCTGCCGCTAATCTGCGTTTTAATGAGGAAACATCAGCTCACACAAGAGAAGTCAATACAAATCAGTGTTTACAGAGTCTGATTAACTCTGAAATATTTCATCAGGGTGGGACTCCCAGACGGCCCTCATGTTAATTGCATGAGCTGGAGCTGGAGAGGAGCAGCAGCAGGCCTCAGTGTGTGTGTTGTGTGTGTGTGTGTGTGTGTGTGTGTGTGTGTGTGTGTGTGTGTGTTAGCAGGACCACTGCTACCAGAGCCTCCAAACGAGCCTCTCAAACGTTCTGCCATGGCAACCGTTACCACGCCGACCCCCTGCAGCCACGATGCCCCCCCCCCCGCCCCCTCTGTCTAAATCATGACGTGTCCATCTTCCTGTCTGGGTCTCTAGAGAACCATAGCCTCCAAAACACAGAGTCCCAGCTCTGAACGGAGTTTCGCCCGTAACCCCCCAAACACAGAGTCCCAGCTCTGAACGGAGTTTCGCCCGTAACCCCCAAACACAGAGTCCCAGCTCTGAAGTGGGTTTCGCCCGTAACCCCCAAACACAGAGTCCCAGCTCTGAAGTGGGTTTCGCCCGTAACCCCAAACACAGAGTCCCAGCTCTGAAGTGGGTTTCGCCCGTCTGTCTTAAAGCTCCCTGCAGTAGCGGAGGCGGAGTGACCTTAGCGTCCATGCCAGCCTCTCATGGGTGTCAGTCACACCGCGCCACTGGTGCCCTGGTAAATAAACAAACAAACAAATAGATAAACGCAGCGGGCCGTGGCTGTCAGGTCTTAAACATATTAATTGACTTACTCTTCCCTAACCCTTACCCTAACCCTTACTCTTCCCTATTTTTGTTGTGGGACATTGGAGATTGGATTTGGTTGTGTGGCGTATGCCCAGTACTCACACCGTGTGTGTTCCCTGCCACCCGTGGGCTCCTGGCACCCAGTGCTGGTGCCATGGTGAGCTGAGACAGGGCAGGACAGGGCAACAGGGCAGGCAGGGTAGGTCTGGTGTGGTGTGGTGTGGTGTGGTGTGGTGTGGTGTGGTGTGGAGTGGGATGGCGGTCACCTTTGGGTTTTGGGCAAACACACCTGTAATCCATGGCTGGCAGGATGACCAGTCATGTCACTGAGGTGAGAGACTTGACTTTGGCCCTAGATGTGACCCAGCTCCAGGTCTCTGGGCTCAACCCAGGCACTCATTCGGTCCAGTTCCTGTGTCTTTGGCTCAGGTGGCCGCCTCTGACCGCTCCGAGCGCGACCTTCAACTTGAGTAGCGCCTCCATATGAGACCCTCTCACTCACGGCCCGGTCTGAGGATAATAATAATTATTATTATTGGATGAGTGATGAGTGTATGGGGTTCTCACTCTCACTCACGGTCCGACGATGAGTGATTAGAGTTGGGGTTCTCACTCTCACTCACGGCCCGGTCCGAGGATGAGGGATTAGTGTACGGGGGTTCTCGGATCAGGGCTGTGGACGTATTCACAGGAGGCACACTGATCATTTGACGAATATGAAATCAGCGTTTGTTGATTTCCATCGCCACCGCTGCCGCCTCATATTGCGCCACTGTGGCTTGGCCCGACCCGCGGGCTGAAATTACAAACTCCGGCCGGCCGCCTTTTTATTTATTTAAAATCCACAGCCATTTTTAGACATTTCCCTGACAGCTAAGGGGGGTGGGGGGTGGGGAGGAGGTATACTGGCGAATAGAGCACATCCTGCCTTTGCATTTTTTTTTTTATTGTTCACCTCTCCCAAAGTCACACACACACACACACACACACACGCACACACGCACACACACACTCACACGCACACACACACAGGCACAGTGCTGGTGATGCCCCTGTAACGTCCGTCCTCCTTTCCCCTTACATGCCTCCACACAGGGAACATCGAGTACAGCTGCCCCGCCACAAACGAATGTGAGATCACCAAGCGCAGACGGAAGTCCTGCCAAGCCTGCCGCTTCATGAAGTGTCTAACGGTCGGCATGATGAGAGAAGGTAAGCGGGGAGGTGAGTGTGTATGGATGTGTGTGTGTATGTGTGTGTGTGTGTCGCCGTGGACAGCAAAGGTAAGTTACACACACACAAACAATGACAATGTATGTATTTTGGTAGAGTGTGTCGTAGTGTATTAAAATGTGTGTGTGAGTGTGTGAGTGAGAGAGAGAAAGTCATTCCACCATTTTAAATAGCTTTTTCCCCAACTGATACCTCTCCTAGTCCCTCAGCCTGCCAAAGGGAAGCCGAAAAAACACAAGACTTGTAAACAAATAAATAAATAAAATAAGGAACAAATAATAAAAGTGGAGGGGGTGAGCGGCGGGGTCGCGGCGGGGTCAAGGTTGAAATTGATGGGCGCGTTGGCCGAGGGCCTCCAGCCACTCCGCTCAGCCCCAGCGCCAGGGCTCCACACACACACACACACACACACACACACACACACACACACACACACACACACACACACACCTGGCCTTTCAGCTCGGCTCAAACTAACAAGCCCTGCTCTTATTTACCGCGGGTCTGCTGGGAGGAACACCGGGCCCTGCTAACCCAACACACACACAACACACACACACACAACACACACACACACACACACACACACACATAGACACACACACAAACATACACACACACTCACACACACAACACATACACATACACACACTCATGCACACCGGCTCTCTCACACACTCGCTTGCGCTCAGAGCAGGGAGCGCCAGAGCCAGTTATTTTAGCCGCCGCCGCCTCCTCTGAGGAGCAGAGAGGGCAAGAGAGGAGGGACAAACAGCTCCTTCAAAACAACATTTAGACATTTTCTGGAGTTTACAGGAAAGCAGGCTGAACTCTCTGGTCACCTCTCTGGCCTGCTTTGAGAGAAAGAGGGAAGAGAGAAAGAGAGAAAGAGAGAAAGAGGAGAGACAGCAGTACTGGGTTGGTAACCGCAGGCCCCTTCAGCTCGGACAGCCACACACACACACACACACACACACACCGCAAACACACACACGTGCAGCGCAGCACAGCACAGCACATCACAGGGTGTCATGGCAGGTTTGCTCCGCGCTCCTCTCTCATCCGACATGACAGGAAGGGTGTTATCAACGTCCGACAACGTCTTAGTCAGGAAGTGGCCACGTCGGGGGCCCCTACCAGCCACTGACAGGATGATGTGAGATGGGGGCTGTGTGTGTGTGTGTGTGTGTGTGTGTGTGTGTGTGTGTGTGTGTGTGTGTGTGTGTGTGTGTGTGTGTGTGTGTGTGTGTGTGTGTGTGTCTTGGGTTCCCTCTAACATCCCCAGTCCTCATTGTCTCAACATCAGCCCCAGAGCTAAGGACCATCAGGCCCCCGACCCCCCCCCCCCAACCCCCCAACCCAGCTGCAGCTAGTGCCAGGTAGAAGGAGAATGTCCCGGAGCCGCACACACACACACACACACACACACACACACACACACACGGGGGCACCCAGCCAGCCAGCTGGTTAGAGACCTGAGCAGTCAGGTCAGATTATGTGAAATCAACACAGTAAGGGACAAGTGGCAAGCACAAACACCCACAGGTCATATCTGTGTGTGTGTGTGTGTGTGTGTGTGTGTGTGTGCGTGTGTGTGTGTGCGTGTGTGTGTTTCCGTGTGTGTGGGGGGGCTGTTTGTTGGTTATATTTGCATTCTGGTCCTCGGATGGTCTTGCATGCAGCATTTCTTTGTTCATACGTAGAACAAATATCTGCACTTGCATTGTGCATTGTGATACAACTCTCTGTTTTACACACACAACACACACACACACACACACACACACACAGACACACACACACACACACACACAGACACACACACACACATACACATACACCCACACACACACACACACACACACACACACACAGAGAGCCATACACACACACACAGACACATACACACACACACACACAGACACACACACACACACACACACACAACACACACACACAGAGAGAGAGCCATACAGCCTTTCTTATTCCGCCTGTTCTTGGCGTCCCCCACACCAGTGCTGAGGCTGGGCCTGAGCTGGGCTATTTGCCTATGCACCCGTTGGGCTTGACAGGTAGGTAATTGATAAGGAGCGCAGCGTTTTCAGAAGGCTTTGAAGGATGTGGTGCTGGCCGTGATATGGCACCTTCTCCCATGTGCACGCAGACAAATAGCCGCCTTTTGTTCTTGCTCCTAGCCACCCATATACACATATATCAAAATGGCACCCAATGGCACGGCCATTTGTTGTGAAGTGCTTGAATTTAATACAGGGGTCCCTCTCTACATATGAATAAGGGTCATTTTAGAAATTGATTCATCAATTTTCTTTTTTTTCTGGAAACATAGTCTTTCCAAACATACACACACACACAAACACACACCCCTGGAGAGAAAAAAAAAACATGCTGCACGTAAAAAACACAATTCTAGCCGTTTGGCTTTATTTGTGTGAATTATTCATTCTCTCGTTTGTTGTTCTGGACCGCGGCTCACTCATACCTCGCTGTGCGTGTGTGTGTGTGTGTGTGTGTGTGTGCAGACCTACTACTAGCATCCGTGCCCTGTAATCCAGGGTTTAGCTTAGCATTCCGCCCCCGTCGCTAATAGGGTTACGAACAGAGCTGTCATCCCAGCATATCGGAGGGAGTCGTTAGCGTGCGCTAATTGGGGGTGGCTAGCCACATCGTTGCCAGGGTTACAGTAACTCGACGTGTCAGTGTCCAGTCTCTGAAGGGCCTGGTGGCAGTGTGTGTGGGGGGGGGGGGGGGGGGGGGGGAGAGAGGAAGAGGAGAGAAGATGGTGGAGGAAGGGGAATTAGCGGTGGCCAAGGAACTTGCTGCAGGGATAGATCTGTCCAAAATTAGCCCCCTGTCACCTCGGGGAAAAGAGAGGTGGGTGGTGTGTGTGTGTGTGTGTGTGTCTGGGGGGTGAGAGGTGGGTGGTGTGTGTGTGTGTGTGTGTGTGTGTGTGTGTGTCTGGGGGGTGAGAGGTGATGGGGGCAAGTGGGGGTTGTGTGGGAGGGGGAGGCGGGGTAGTAATCCAGATCAACTGGGATGGCCTCTATCATCCCTACCCCCACCCCCCTCAATACACACACACACACACACACACACACACACACACACACACACACACACAACAGACAGGGCAGGAGAACCACCATGGGGCAGAAATAGGACAACTCAGTGGAACAGAGCCGCAGGGGACCCCCCCCCCCAACCCCCCAGCCCCATATCAGCACTCCCATCTCTCTGGCCAGAAAGGTGTGTGAGGGGGGGGAGGAGGAAGAGGACAGGATGGAAGATGAGAGAAGAGAAGGAGATAGGGAGAGAAAGCTAGGAGGAGAAATACAGAGAGGGACAGAGGAAGAGAAAAAGAGACAGATAGAGGAGAGAGAGAGAGAGAGAGGAGAGAGAGAGAGAAAGAGGAGGAAAGGTGAGTTGAAACTCAGCGCTCCTCCGTGGTAAAAGCCTCCAGGCCACACCACCCGCACCAAAGCCGCAGTTCCGTCTGCCAATCGGCTCAAATCCCCTCAAAGTAGCAGGCTGTTTATCCCCTCCCCCCCCCTCTCCTCTCCTCTCCCCTCCACACGGCACGCACTCGCACAGGATACTTTAAACCAGATTTAACAGCAGCACAGCACAGCACAGGAGAGGAGAGGAGAGGAGAGGAGGAGAGAGAGAGAAGTAGAGGAATGGTGAGGAGAGGAGAAGAGAGAGAGAGAGGGAGAATAAAAAGAATCGGAAAGAAGAGTGGAAAATGAAGAAATGAGAGAAAAGAAGGGACAACAAGAGGTGGAGGTAAAGACGTAAACCAAGTCTACAACAGCACACACACACACACACACACACACAACACACACACACACACACACACACACTCACTCACGGATGTACCTCCCCCTCCTCATGGCCACCTGCTCCCCAGCCCACCTCTCACACACACTTGATATACACTCCTCTTCCGTCAAACCTCTCCTCTCCCACCTGCCCTCTCCTGTGCTTTACATACACACACACACACACACCACACACACACACACACACATAGATGCACACAGATACAGACACACACACATAAACACACACACACACACACATAAACACACACACACACACACACACAGATGCACACAGATACAGACACACACATACATAAACATAAACACACACACACACACTCTCGGAGATAGGAGATTGCTGTGGCCAAGTGCTGGGTTGCGGAGCGCCTCCCTTGTTTGACCCATGAGGTCCAGGAGCTCAGCAGCTGCCCACCTCGAGCCACTCAGCTGGAAAATTACATCCACCGATACGGTTTACACACACACACACACACACACACACACACACACACACACACCCGACACCGCGGGACACACACACACACACACACACACAACACACACACAACACCCACACACACACACACACACACACACACACACACACACCCGACACCGCGGGACACCACACACACACCCACTCACCACAACACAACACAACACAACACAACACAACATGGTGGAGAGCACACAGAACGCCAACACTTATTTATTTAGACATCTGTACTGATACTCTCCTGGTACTACTGTTAGGAAGGTTAGGGAGCTGTCAGACAGACAGGCAGGCAGGCAGGCAGGCAGCTGGACAAATAGACTGTGGCAGGGACACAGACAGACAGACAGACAGACAGACAGACAGACCTCACCAGGTAGTGACCACAAACAGATGCTTATATAAACAGGGACAGACAGACAGACAGACAGACAGACAGACAGACAGACAGACCTCACCAGGTAGTGACCACAAACAGATGCTTATATAAACAGGGACAGACAGACAGACAGACAGACAGACAGACAGACAGGCAGACAGACAGACAGACAGACAGACCTCACCAGGTAGTGACCACAAACAGATGCTTATATAAACAGAGAAAGGCAGATAAGGAACAGTTTCAGTCAGCATAGATGGACAAATGAACCCACATAGAGACAAAAGATGCTCTATCTCTCAGAAGACAAACACGTCTAGATGTGGGGAAAGACAGAGACAGAGACAGGGAGCTGAGAGAGAGAGAGAGAGACAGAGAGAGAGAGAGAGAGAGAGAGAGAGAGAGAGAGTCGTTTAGTGTATCATGATAGATGCACGCGTACATACACACACACAAAAACAAACACACACTACATTAGATAAGAGACGCCCCGTGTGTCAGTGGAGACTTGGAGGGATACACACAAAGACACAGTAGAGCAACAAACAGAGGTAGACACACACACACGCACACACACACACACACACACACAGGTAGACACATGCACTCACACACACACACACACACACACACACACACACACAAACACACACACACACACACACACACACACACACACACACACACACACACACACAGGTAGACACATGCACTCACACACACAGACACACACACACACACACACACACACACACACACACACACACACACACACACAGACACACACACACACACACACACACAGGTAGACACATGCACTCACACACACGCACACACACACACACACACACACACACACAGACACACACACACACACAGACACACAGACAGACGGAGTGTGTCGACAGACAGGTAGATGGATAGGAACTCTGAGGTGTGTTGGGGGGTGCAGGTGGGGGTCTCTCCTGTGGCTGGGGGGATAGTGATGATGGAGTTGGAAGCGGAGCTGCCTCCACCCCCCCATCTCTCATGTGCACAGCCCAGATGGATGACACCATCCTGGGGGGCAGCTCTGCATTGGGGGGGGGGGGGGGCTTACAGGTCTTTAGGCACCAGCCTCGCACATCACACCGCAGAAACACAACGCTACATATTGGAGCACACAATGGCACAAGGCAATACAGCACAGCACAATGCAACACAACGCAACGCAACGCAACGCAACGCAATGCAACGCACTTGAGGATCTCACAGGTCAACACCTCACGTCAGGTACTGCAATGCAGTGCCTTTTGTGGATGTCAAACAGGAAACAGGAAGTAAATAGAATGAGCAATAGAGGCGCTCATCCTCCTCTCTGGTATTGAGTGGAGCCTGGACGTGCAGACATGCGCCACTGCAACCATGCGCCCCCGCTGCAACCATGCGCCCGCTGCAACCCACACATGCGCCTGCTGCAACCATGCGCCCGCTGTAGACATGCGCCCGCTACAGACATGCGCCCGCTGCAACCCACACATGCGCCTGCTGCAACCATGCGCCCCCTGCAGACTGGGAGGTTGGAGCTCTCTTCAGCTGCGGTTCTCTCTGTTCTGTAGAGATGCCTCTCCGTGCAGCTCAGGCCTGTGAGGTGGTGGAATGCCTCGACCTGCGTTTGATATCAGAATAGTAAGCGCAGCAAGCTGATATCACATTACTCATCCTGGGCTTTTTCTCCCTCTCTCTCTCTCTCTCTCTCTCTCTCTCTCTTTCTCGCTCTCTTTCCTCCTCCCTTCTTCTCTTTCACTCTCCTCCCCTCCTCTCTCTCTCTCTCTCCCTCCCTCTCTCTCTCTCTCTCTCCCTCTCTCTCTCTCTCTCGCTCTCTCTCCCTCTTTTGCTTTCTGTCCCTGTGCCTCTGCCCTGTGTATTGAGAGATAGATTACATTTTCTCTCCCTAATTCATTCACATGCACTCAGGAGCCCGAGCTGTGGGACAGAAACGATGTGGGGGTTGTGTGTGTGTGTGTGTGTGTGTGTACGTGTGTGTGTGTGTGTGTGTGTACGTGTGTGTGTGTGTGTGTGTGTGTACGTGTGTGTCTGGGGAGGGGGGCAAGGCAAGGCTGGGGAGTGGCCCTTTCTGGCATTGATGGGATGCACCTTACGAATATGTATCACCTAATTCCTGCGCCAGGCAATTAAAGCTCCCCAATTATGGTGCAGTGTGCAGGAACCTGGCACACACACACACACACACACACACACACACACACCCTGAGCTTCCTGGTGTGTGCAGGAACCTGGCCGTCCTAACGAAGGCACGAATTTGGATTCTGACAGCGGTGGCCACGCCGGTTTGCCCAGGCTCTCTAGGGAACCTCCACCAGGAAGCTCAGGGTGTGTGTGTGTGTGTGTGTGTGTGTGGTGTGTGTGTGTGGTGTGTGTGTGTGTGTGTGTGTGTGTGTGTGTGTGTGTGTGTGTGTGTGTGTTTGTGAGTTCAGCCTGATGTATCAGTGGTCTGAAGCACCTATTGCTGCTGGCTGGTCTCATCTCTCTCTCTTTCTTTCTCTCTCTTTCTCTTTTTCTCTTTCTCTCTCTCTTTCTCTCTTGCCATCTTTCACTTACTCACTACCCCCATCTTTCTTTCTCCCTGACACACAAACACACCCACACACATACTCCACCCGCTTCATAAAGAATGTGTGCTTGTCAGTGTGTGTGTGTGTGTGTGTGTGTGTGTGGTGAAAGAGCAATCCAGATCTCTAAAGCCTGTTTCATCACTTCAGGTCCTTTTAACACACACCCTTCCCTCAGCCACTACTGAAAACACACCCACACACACGCACACACACACACACACACACACCCTTCCCTCAGCCACTACTGAAAACACACCCATGGTGTCTAGTACAGATGATGAAATGCCATGCCCTCTGACGGCCTAACACACACACACACACACGCGCTCAGCCTGCCACACACACACACACACACACATCATCTCACACACACTCCCCTCACAGTCCTCATAGCTATCATTATAGTTGTCAGTTTGACAACTGGACTAATCAGAGTGTGTGTGTGTGTGTAATGTGTGTGATCAGTTTGAGAACTGGACTGATAGGCGTGTGTGTGTGTGTGTGTGTGTGTGTGTGTGTGTGTGTGTGTGTGTAATGTGTGTGTGTTTGGTTTGCCCGTACTGGGGGCATTTTAATTGAAGTCAGCAGCACAACACAGTGGGGCTTTTAGCTGACTGTGTGCAATGGTGCGACTTAAGATGTCCCAAGTTCCTTCCAAAGGAAGACATGACAGAGAGGGAGAGAGGGAGAGAGAGAAGAGAAAGACATGACAGGGAGAGAAAGAAAGACTTGGCTGACAAGCACAGGAGTCCCACAGAGTGCATCTGTCTCACCTCCACCTCTCCCTCTCTATCCCTCTCTCTCTCTCTCTCTCTCTCTCTCTCCCTCCCTCCCTCTCTCTCTCTCTCCCTCTCCCTCTCTCTCTCTCCCTCCCTCTCCCTCTCTCTCTCCCTCCCTCTCTCACTCTCTCTCTCTCTCCCTCTCTCCCTCGCTCTCTCTCCCTCTCTCTATCCCTCTTGTCGTTCATGCGGCCTGTCCCCTCTGTTGGTCGCCTGGTCTCGGTCTCGCTCCCTCGCTCCTCTCCTCCTCTGACGAGAGGCATAAATCATGGTGCTGTCAGCATTGAGAGCCTTCTGGATTACGCAACGCCACCATTCATTTAGACCCATCAGAGAGACCCAATCTGAGCGCCCCGTCCCTCGTCCCTCGTCTCCCCGCCGCCTCCTCTCCCTCCTCCCCGCCACGCTCTCTTCATCCGCCTGCACTCCCCCCAATCCTCCATTCCTCCATCCCTCCCTCCCTCCCTCCTCCATACCCCCCCCCAGCCCGAAATAGAGAGCCCCTGTCTTTAGAAAGACTCTCTAGGGGGTAGGATCATTATGCAGCATCTCCCCTCTCTCTGGCTCTCTTTCTCTTTCTCTCTCTCTCCCTCAGTTTCCCTCTCTTTATCTCTCTCTGTTTCTCTCTCAATCTATCTTTCTTCCTCTCTTCCTCTGTTTCTCTCTGTCTTTCTCTCTCTTTAGCCCTCCCTTTCTCTATCCCTCTTTCTCTATCCAGCCTCAGTGGCTCGACTGCTTGCCTGTGCATCTTCCCCTCTTTTCTTCCTGTCTTCCTGTTTCTTCCTGTTTCTTCCTGTCTTCCTGTTTCTTCCTGTCTTCCTGTTTCTTCCTGTCTTCCTGTTTCTTCCTGTCTTGGCTTTTCTGTCTCGATTTTTCTCCATCTCCTCTCCTCTCATCTTCTTCTTCTTCTCTCTTCTCTCCCTCCCCGTCCTGCTCTGTGTCTTTCCCTTCCTTCCCCTCCCTCTCTCTCTGTCTGTTCCTCCTTCTCTCTCTTCTCTCCCTCCCTCTCTCTCTCTGTCTGTTCCTCCCTCGCTCGTGCTCGCTGTTGCTTTGTCCTACTTTCTATCTCCAGAGTGTCCCTCCATTTGTCTGGAAATGTCAGCTCTGCTCTGCTCTGCGCCTCTCCGCGCCTCTCCGCGCCTGACTTGCTTGTTTTGTTTTTAGTTCAGTTTGTCGCGCTCCTCTGTGAATGCGTCCCAGACACCCGCTCTCGCTCGCAGCTGATCTGGGCTCAGCTTCCAAACACAAGTGTACAGCAGTAAACAGGGACATCACTGTCGGCCTCCAGTGGGGGGAGAGGCAGCCCCCGCTCGTCTCTCTCTCTCTCGGCCCCGGCGAAGCAGTGGAGCACACACACACTTATCTGTGGGTCCTGCGGAACGCCATGTTTTTCTTTAACCCTGACAGCGCCCGTGCAGCACCCGTGCAGCGATGCAGTCACGCTTCCCCGGCCACGTCCGTCTCGGCGCATTTGAATACGCTGACAAGCTCATTATCGCATCGGGAGTGACTGACAGAACCCTGCCCCCCCCCCCCCCTACCCCCCCGCTCCCCAATCACACGGCTCCATCCCTCAGAGCGGCAGAGCACCGGGCCCGCTTACGGCCCTGATCCGGCCCGAGTCTGGCTGACATAATTACGTGGGAGCGGTAGTGACAGCTCCATCAGCGGCCGTGGCTGTGTGGTGATTGGGTGCTGGAGGGGTTTGATCCCCTGCTCCGCTTCTTAACCCCCATAGGGGAGCAGCTCTGTGCCCTTGTCCTCTGACAGAGACCCAGAGACCCAGAGGACCTCCTAAGGCGCCCCCTCCAGGGCTGGTTTATATGGGGGGGAATGAAACAGCTGGGATATCACCTCACCACCCCCCTATACACACACACACACACACACACATACATAGATACACACACATACACACTGCTGGTCCCAGTCGTCTCACACTCCCTGGTGCTGGGAGGGGGATCCCCTCTGGCGCTGCCTAAAACGACACACATAATTAGGGCATTAACTCTTCTTAATTGCTGAGGTTTCCACGCGGGGCAAAGAGAAAGGTCAAAGGAAACAGACACACACACACACACACACACACACACACACAGACACACACACACACACCAGCATTTCCCCCAACGCCTTCGGAGCTGCAGCAGAAGGTTCTGCTTCTCCATGGCGTTCCCATGTGTTCCGCCTCCCCTCCTTTTCCTCGCACTCTGCCTCTCTTTTCTTCCATTCCCCATTGTCTCTATCCATCCATCCATCCATCCATCCATCCACCCACCCATCCCATCCATCCATCCTTTCTTTCTTTTTCCTCGCGTTCCTTCCTGCGGCACCCCCCTCTCTCCTGACTGCCTGCTCCCAGGACTAAATGACATCTTCAGGCATTTGAAGATGCCAGTGGGGACCGCCTGGAGTCCCCGTGCCGCATTAGATACAAGAGGAGTGTGTGTCTGGAAGAGCGCCAGAAACAGGGCATTTCACATGCTGCTGACTTTGGATGATTCTCTCTCTCTCTCTCTCTCTCTCTCTCTCTCTCTCTCTCTCTCACTCTCTCTCTCTCTACCTTCTGTCTCTCTTCCTCTATGTGTGTATCTCTCTATCTTTCTCTCTCTCTCTATCTTTCTCTCTCTCTCTCTCTCTATCTCTCTCTTCCTATCCTCCTATTTGATTTTTGATCTCTCAGAACCACTTGTCGACAGTCAAGCAGCCTTAGAGGGACAGCTGGGTGTGTGTGTGTGTGTGTGTGTGTGTGTGTGTGTGTGTGTGTGTGTATGGGGGGGGGTAGTGTTTCCCCTCCTCCCCCCCATCTGAAACACACCTCCTGTGAGGACACAGGGGGATCCTCTTGGTGACACTTTACCTCTTAATTGAGGCAGTTTTCCCCAAAGATAGCACATGGGCCCGACTCCATTCTACCTCCCAGCTCTCCGCCGCCTGCTCCGGGAGAGGCCGTGCGGAAAACTCCCTCTCCCAGACATCTTTTTTCTCCCCATTTCTCCTCCTTCTTCCTCTTTGTCTCCTCTGCTTCCTGGGCTGCTGCTGGGAGACTGTGGTCATGTAAAGAGCGCAGGTGACGGCTCTGTAAGCGCTGGCAGCTCATAGTGTCAGGGAGATAGTCCGAAGCCATCTCTCCTACCAGAGCCTCCCACCCCCCCCGCCCCCCCGCCCCGCCCGAGGAGAATAAATGCATGCGGTGCGCTGAATGTTTAGTTCCTGCCCGCCGTTCCGTAGGCACACATGGCTGTCGGCACACACACACACACACACACACACACACACACACACACATACACGCACACACACACGGCCCTGGAGTGGGGCTTCGCAGACCCGTGATGAAGTGCCTCCGAAATAGAC
>NC_045165.1:2382015-2384515 GCF_900700415.2 Clupea harengus
ATTGTCTAAACATATCAGACTGCCAATCAGTCAACCTCTGGGCTGATAAGAGCTCTCTTGTATTATTGAATCAACAATGGGGAGACTCTGCTGGTGGCCAGATAACACCTGCTTATTTCTCAGGTCGGAAGAAAAGGCGCTGTCCAGAAGCGGGCCGTATAACTGCCTCAATTACCATAAAACTGCCGAGACGGCTCGGCCGGCCCTGTCGTTACGCCGTCTAAGAGACTGCCTGCGGTGAAGTAGGGGGGAATGAGGAAGGACAGGGACAGGCACCAGATATCACACAGACAGCTGCTGACACTGGAGCCAAACTGGGCCGGAACACGCCAAACCAGGGGCCAAATTTGGGTCAATTCTGGGCCGAATCAGGACCGAATCCTGGCCAAATCTTGGCATCTTGAAATCTTGGCAGTGTTTTCACAGTGTGGCCGTAGTTCCTTTTAATTGCCATTCCTTAGGAAATAGACTGTCTGCCGAGGCCGGGACAGTTTCACATTGATCGTTTTCATTCAGTCGTTCCTTAAGCATCTCATCCTTTCTTCCACTGAGTCTCAAGTCAAGAGTCTCGTCTTTATGCAGCGCTGCAGATGTACCTGTATGGATGCGCCTCTGTTGTGTCTGCGTGGCCTGATGCTGAGATTCTTATTCTGGCACCACTGTGACACGGAGCAGACAGCCTTTCACACGGTCAACGCTCCCCCTGATCCATCCTCACACATCCTGCGTTCGTTCGCTCTGGGTCCACCACCCCCCCCCCCCCCCCCCCACCCCCCCCCCGCCTTTTGAAGTCGGTATAGACTGGGGCAGCTGTTTCTCCGCCTCACAACAACAAAAGCACAAATATGTCAATGGCATTTCAGTGCCAATTCCTCAAGCGCCTGCCCTGCCTGCCGGCGAGTCCAAGGGCCGTCAGAGCCGGGAAAAAATCCAATGGTGATCCAATCAGAACCGATCGGAAATATCGGCACTCAGCAATATTCCAGAGCGGAAAATGATCCCTGTTCATCACTGTGTCTATTAAGTCAGTCGAGCATTTGACAGCGGGGCATTGATGGCCTATGAAGAGTCAGAGACGCCGGCTGGGGCCTGGGCCGTGCCATGCCAAAAATACTGGAGGAAATTTGTCAACATCAGTCAATGGCTTCCCCCAACCCACCGGCCCTTTACACGATTTTGCCATTAGAACAATATCCCTTTCACCGGCTCTCCGCTCATTCCCATCCCCTTTGTCTCCGCAGGAGGGGGGTGGAGGGGGGTGGGGGGGGGGTGGGGGGTGTAGGAGGAAGTGTAGTGTATGGATGCACCTTGACACAATAATTAGAAGAGGGAGATAGCGGCTGAATTCTCGGAGGATTTGAGCCTTAACAATGAGCGCTTTTTTTTTTTTTCGGACTCGGCTCTCCTCCCAGGTGCATTGGCCTCATCCCATGGTCCTTACGCTCGCTCTCTCTCTCTCTCTCTCTCTCTCTCTCTCTCTCTCTCTCTTTCTCTCTCTGAAATAAAGCGGGGAAGGGCCTGGACACATTTCATTAGTATCAGCTTCCAGTCGTGGTCATCTTTTAATATTTGAAGGCTCATTTGTTAACTGGGAATGGTCTCTTTTCTGCCCTCCTTGTCGCTTCTTTTTTCTCTCTTTTTTTGTGGGCTTTGGAAATATAATTTTCAATTTTTAATTTGATTCATTTAGATTAAAATCATTAATCAGGATGGAAAGTGAGTTAATTTTCTGGAAAATAAATGAGGTTGTTCAGATGAGTCTTTATTAAGTGGTGCCTTTGTGGTGGACGGGCTGAGGCCAGGACGGGAGTGGACCTAATTCAAGTCCTGTGTGTGTGTGTGTGTGTGTGTGTGTGTGTGTGTGTGTGTGTGTGGTGTGTGTGTGTGTGTGTGTGTGTGTGTGTGTGTGTGTGTGTGTGTGTGTGTGTGTGTGTGTGTTGTGTGTGCCAGAGAGGGCTTCTCCTGAGCAGCTACACTGTCTGAGGAGGATAGAGATGTTAGTGATCTCTTTTAAATAGCAGATTCATCACAAAATCCGGCCTTAATGAGAAGGCCTATCATTTCATTTTTTCTCATTTAAGATTCAACACCGGTTTATAACCAACTAAAAGCTTGTTTTGTAGGAGTAGGAATGTAACATGCGACGTGTTCATCTCTAGCATGTTGTGACGATTTAAAGTGATTTGTGACAAATAATATAAGATATAATTACATTACAATAAATCCCCCCCCCTCAACTATAAACACCTTGACCCAGTTCAGCCTCGCTGACTGTAGGACCACTGAAACCTCATCCTCTCTCACCACTGAAACCTCGTCCTCTCCCTCCACGTGTTCAGACCTCGTCCTCTCTCTCTCCTCGCGTTCAGAGCGTTCAGAAGCCCTCTCGCACATCTGACCTGACCGTGGGACGCTTTAAAAGGCACAGGTAGGTATTTATAGCGGCTCTGAGAGACCACCTGCGGTTCTGCGATGGCTGACCGTTTGATGACCGTTTGAT
>NC_045165.1:2397675-2422675 GCF_900700415.2 Clupea harengus
TGCCCAGATGCCATCCAAACACACAAAAAAAAAGAAGGAGGAAGAAGAAGAAGAAGAAGAAGAAAAAAACAGAGCGCAGATTCCCCCAGCGCTAATGGCGGGCTTCATTAATTAACGGACCGGGCCCGGCACATGGCTGGGTTAAACTGCCAGGGTCCATCTCTGGAGGAGCCAGCACAAAGCAGACGGGGGGCGGGCGCGGCGGGCGCGGCGGCGCGGCGGGCGCGGCGGGCGCGGCGGCCTGATTTGCATGCTATCTCTGTGGACAAAAGGCGTAGATAATGCTAATACAGGACTTCAATTCAACACCCTCAGCATTGGTGTGCAGGGGATGCTGCAAGACTGAGGGGCTTAGAAAATCAATGCGGGGAGGGAAAAAAATCAAAACCTGATGTCTAATTCAGTGCAATGGTCGCAGGAACTTGATGAAACTGCTCATGATTTACATATCGTCCTTCTTTTTTTTTTTGCCTAATCTCAGAGACTCTGCACACGGACTGCGCAATAAGTGCTCTCTGATTTGTAATGTCTTTGTGAAACGGTATCTCTCACTGCAGCATCACACAATGTGGATGCCTGTGCTTGAATAGAGAACCAAATTGAATCCAGTAACAGCTTGTCTCGTCTCTTTCACGCGGTGAACGCGCTGGCAGTGTAGCCATGTCTATGGCATGATGGCTACTAGCACCATTAGTCCTATAACCACCTCTGCTGGCTCTGTAGCCATTGGTGTTTGGTAAAGCAGCAGTAAATATGATGAAACAGAAAGAGTGGGTTTCTGTGAGAGTATATTTATAGTGAAAGCCTCCTGCGCTGCTGGGGAAGAACTGTGTTGGCTGGAGTTTATTGATTATTAGGCAAGTGCACTAATCTTCTTAAGGTCATTAAGTGTACTTAATTAAAAAGTGGTTTGACTGTCTTTGTTCACCAAAGCAACTGCAGCTGTTCAAATGTGATTAGTAGATAACAAACTTGTCTGAAATTATAAAGGCCATTTTTAATTTGTTTACATAATGTGAATGCATAAACACTGTATCACTGTCAGACACCCTTAAGCTTACCCTGCATCCAAGTGCAAACTGTCTCCCCAGAATGAAACAACAAGCACAAATATGTCCAGATGTATATTACTGCGTCCCACTGAAGCATTCAACATTTTTTATTGTTTATTATTTTTAGTTTTAGTTAATTTATTTGAATTCTGGAAGCATCCGCAGTGGCTTTCTGTCATCTAATGAAATAACAACCAGAACTGACATGGGCTATACATTAATGTTTTAGCATGAAATGAATTATAATGTAGGCCTACTACTGGTAGAAATGAACAATAAGTAGCCTTTTAAAAAAAATGTTTTATTACACACACAAGTATATATGGACCTATGAATAGTCCTTTATGTAGATCTATAGACTATAGATCTATAGAGAATAGACCTTTATACCCTGTGATTCTGTTTTGAAGAAAACACTCAAATTAGGGCCTATGGACCTAATTCACATGATAATTCAAACTATACAAAGAGGGCTGGTCTTTTCAGCTAATTCACATAGAAACAACATAAACATGTTTTTTTCCTTATTAGATGAATTGTTTACTACAAAGCCACCGGACCTCTCGCTTACAATCCTTTGTCCTCTTTTCTCCTCTCCGGTAGTCCAGCACCTGAATGTGGACTCAGTCCAGACCCACGTTGCCTAGCGACGCCGAGTAGCGTTCCTGAACCTGGAGAGCCACTTGTTAGAGCGAGACGCGAGACTAACGTGAGGTAATACAATATGTGTCATCTCCGTCAGGCGACAGTGCGCAAACAAGAAAAACAAAAGGATTTTTCGAAATTGCCAAGTTCTGGAATAGCTGTATTGAACACGAAATAAACGAGTAGTCAAACTGAGAGATTGTTTTCATATTGACTCGCACAGACAAGTTCCCCCCACTTTGTTCCCAGCTCGCGCGTCAACCAGATGGCAAACTACTATAATCAGCTTTACAGAAATGCCGAGTGTCCGTGCGTCTCATGAAGACATCAAGGTAAGAAAACAAAATGGCTTTCTTGTCTGCGTTATTTTACCTCCAGAAACTTAGCATAATCCTTTTCATTAACATATTTTGTATTAAGATGATAACAGCGTTACCGAGATGCCGTGGGAATGAAACCGTGTCATTGCAGTGGGATAAAACTGGAGTACCGCGCTAGCAGCCTATCTCCCTCAAGACAACAACAACGTGTTGCATGTAGCCTACAGTGTGTGTAGTGCGTGTATATCCTCTGCCCACATTTAAAAACATGATTGCATAACTTGATACAAGTCGCAGCGCTGAGTTTCCTGTCGTAGTCAGTGGCTAGTTTGTATACACTTGAGGTTCACCCTTCAGGTGATACATTCTGAAAATAAACTGGGTTGAACGCTATCGGGAAGATATCCCCCATGATACTAAAGCTGCGATAGCGCTGTGCAGGAGATTAATATAGGCAAATCATAAACATAAACTTGTTGTTTATTCCTTGAATTTAAGTTGGGCACCGTCTTCACGGGCAAATGGGCTGGTAAAAATAAATAAATGGATGCGTTTTCTGCAGATATTTCATTGAAAAGTTTTGGCGTAAGCCTGCCTTTATTCATCAAGTGCAAACCCTGTGCTGCAAACGTAAAATATATATATATTTTTCCCTTCTATCAACCAAAACCTAATCATAAATAAACAAACTGATGCTAAAGTTTGTTTCCATTCACGTGACCCCTAGAAGCTTTAGGCCAGAAGTTGAAAGGTTAAAGCTTTTCCCTCTCCTGGGATTCCCTTTTTAATGTTCAATTTTACTTTTCTCCCTTTTTCCCCCGCAGCCATCTCCTCGGGACTGTGGCCGGCCAAAATCCTAGCTATCATGTGAAAGTGTTGGCCTCCATCCTGACACTGTGCCATTAAGCTGTGCTGCCTTACCCAAGGCCCTGGACTGTAAAAATGTCACCTCCAGTATGAGCATCATTACTTATTTAAGATCGCTACATCAGGAGGCACCTCTGCCTGTGAGGATGTATTGGCCCCTTGGGCGGCCGGGCGCCGTGTTATTATTGTACGCCCTGGGGTTCTACATCTCCGCCAGTCTCGCCGCCCCTCAGGGTCTCTTCCCCAGGCTGGAGAACATCGGGGCCTATAAACCCGTCCGCGTCGCCCCGGCAACGTCCACGTGTGGCGTGCCCGAGCGCAGTGCCTTCTGCCAACCCGCGGTGACCCAGGAGAGCCTTCGGACCTGTGCCCAGCAGTTCTGCGTCCAGGAGTGCCCCTACCGGTCGGCGCCGCCGCCCCGCTACGCCAGCCTCCTGACGAGGAACCTGGGCACCTGCATCACTGAAGATGGCCACGATGTGCGTCCGGGGGCAGGGCCTGGCGACGCCACCAGCCTTATATTCCGTAACCACTCGGATTGCTTTGCCTCCCCTCCGGTGCCAGTCTTAGGGCCAGCAAGCTCACTTACTTTAACCGTGTGGCTGAAACTAGAGGCGTCGTCTGAAATGTAAGTAGCCAAACTGGCTGGGACTTTCTCTCTCTCTCCCTCGCTGTCTCTCTCCCTGTCTCTCTCCCTCTCTCTCTGTCTCTCTCTCTCTCTCTCTCTGTCTCTCTCCCTCTCCCTGTCTCTCTCCCTCTTCTCTGTCTCTCTCTCTCGCTGTCTCCTTCTGTGTCTTAAGAAAAGCCAGATGCATTGAAAGTGTTTCTGACACTTTGGGAGTTTAAATGCATCCACTCAGTCAGATCGGTTTTTACCACAGGCCCTTGCCAGGAAATAGCTCTCAACACTACAATTGAATATGATCCTGCTTTGACACTCTAAGGCAAGGCCCCAGGTGCCTCCACGGCGGGAATAGGGCCTGTTTGAGGCTGTTCGCAGGCTCACTTTACCCAACAAGATCAGCACTCGCACTCATTTTGCCAAGGACTCTTTGTGAGGTAGATTTTTTGGCCTGATTCTGCAGTCATTTTCTCCCCCTGCACAAAGCAAAAAGTCACCCCTTTGTGTCCCGCCTGCCTGGTGGAATCTCTCCATGTCGGCCGTGTTTGAAAACTGATCTCCCTGGTATTACCAGCAAATACTGATTGTAGACACTTTGTAGATTATATAAAATTAATAAGAGCGCCTTGGCTCCTGCGCCCACAAACACCTTGCAGCCCTGTTGGCGTTCTGCACCCCGGCACCAGCAGCTGTGGCCTGTTTAGATCAATGAAAACCAAATTGCCAGTGTGCTTTTCGCTCGCGAGTGCTTTTCGCTCGCGAGTCCAGGCGAAGGCGACGGGCTCAAAGGCCACCTTGTTTTCCGCGCGGGAGAAAATGATGTAGTTGAAAGTCAGCAAGGGGATGAAAGGACTGGGAAAGGAAGGCTCCAGACGAGCAACAACTGTTTCAACATTTCATCTCCACTGCAGACGATGAAAAGAGAGAGAGAGAGAGAGAGAGAGAGGTGGAGTGAGAGAGAGAGAATTACACAGAGAGAAGGAGACAAAGAGAGATGGAGTGAGACAAAGAGAGATGGAGTGAGAGAGAGAGTTACAGAGAGAGAAGGAGACAAAGAGAGATGGAGTGAGACAAAGAGAGATGAGTGAGAGAGAGAGAGAGAGTTACAGAGAGAGAAGGAGACAAAGAGAGATGGAGTGAGACAAAGAGAGATGGAGTGAGAGAGAGAGTTACAGAGAGAGAAGGAGACAAAGAGAGATGGAGTGAGACAAAGAGAGATGGAGTGAGAGAGAGAGTTACAGAGAGAGAAGGAGACAAAGAGAGATGGAGTGAGACAAAGAGAGATGAGTGAGAGAGAGAGAGTTACAGAGAGAGAAGGAGACAAAGAGAGATGGAGTGAGACAAAGAGAGATGGAGTGAGACAAAGAGAGATGAGTGAGAGAGAGAGTTAGAGATGGAGAGACATGACACAAGAGGAGGAGAGGGAGAAAATGAGTGGGGGATAGAGTGAGAGAAAGGGAGAAAGAGAAAAACGGAGAGAGAGGGTGGGCTGACTGAACAACTAGTTTGTAGTGTCTGTGCAATTCAACATGAAGCATTATAACCTGAATTATAATTCAACATGAAGCATTATAACCTGAATTATTTCTAAAACTATGAGAAGCCACAGGAAGTAAGTGCACACTCTGATTTCTTCCCTTTTTTGAGTTCATGTTCTCTGTGTTATGATAATAAAAAGGATCACTTAGACTCTTTTGAGTTCATGTTCTCGGTGTTATGATAATAAAAAGGATCACTTAGACTCTTTTGAGTTCATGTTCTCGGTGTTATGATAATACAAAGGATCACTTAGACTCTAGTTTGGAAACTTTTGCCTCTCGCGGTAGAACCCAAAAGCCACATTTGGTCCCCGGAGAAGTTTGGCCCAATTAGAATATGCAGGAAGACGGCGTTTCGGAGTGTGTGTGTGTGAGTTTGAGGGCAGGCGAACGTTAAGCGCTGCCATAACATGATTTATAGCATCTTTTGGCCTGTGTTCGTAAAAGCCTCCGTTTCCCATAAAATGTCACCAATGCTGTTTAATATGACAGTGTACAGGGTTACAGCACAGAGGCAGCGGAAGCAAGGGGAAAACACCCAACATATGTTAAACTAATATGGCCAGCATAAATGTCAAATGAAATGATGACTTTCCTGTCGGGTCATCATAAATAATCACTAATCTAGCTATACGTGCGCGTCTCCAAGAGGGAGGGACAACTGCCTGTCATCTCCTCCGTCCCTCTGGTTGAAATCAGCAGTTTCTAATGTCATCATAACTCATGTTTCTGAAAGGAGACCTATCGTTATATATATATGTGGCTCATATCTGAGAGTAGCACTGATGTGGTCCTGGCCTGGCCCTAGACTGGCATGGGTCTGCTCATTGATTGTAATATATAAAGCTACATGGATGGATATGACCGACCTGTTCAGTTGCCCTCCTCCAGCTGGTGTTTATATACCTATAATAAAGAAGTGCTAAGAAGTGCTAAGGCCCAAACGACCCCAAGATCAGGGGATAGATACCCAGGGAGCCCCCATGCAGATAGACTCACATGCAGATCTGTACTATGGTGTAAATTGCTTTGGATTAAAGTGTCTGTTAAATGTATACGTCTATAATGTATCTTTAATAAGAGTGTTTCCCCGTAACCTCTCTCTGTGTCGCTGCCTTGTTCCCCGTGCGTCGTCCAGGAGTCTGATAGAGAAGAGGGCAAAGGGGGAGCTGGTGTTTGGCGTCACGGTCTCCGAAGAGAAGCTGGAGCTGCGGTACGGTCTTCCCAACGCTCCGGCCTTCAGCCTGGGCATGACGACGACGGGCCGCATCAATAAGGGCGAGTGGACACACGTGGCCCTCCAGGTAGGCGTCCCCACTCCGTCCCTGGCATAGTAACGGCAGACATTTTGTTTTTGGTCAGATGTTAAGCGATAGTTCAGTCACTCAGAGTCTGTTATTGCTTAGAGTACTATAGAGAATGTTATTTCTGTATAGAGAGCTCTGTTCTTACTTACATTTCTCTTGTGCTATAGAGAATGATATTTCTGTATAGAGAGCTCTGTTTTTACTTACATTTCTCTGTGTATGAAGGATGTATTGTGTTATTTAGTGTTCAGATTGGAAAATGCTCTGTTTTATCATTGTTGTTGAGTGTCAAAACAAAGCTAACACACAAAAAACCAAACAAAACAAACTAACAGTTACTACTAACTGTTAACAAACAAAACTAACCCTAATCCTATCCTGAATCAAAGAAGCAAATATGCTCCGGTAGTTAGTGAGAGTTCAGTCACTCAGTTACCACAGAGGATGTTAGTTTTGTATGTCTTCATTTATGCTGTGTGTTAGAATCTGTGTGTGTGTGCTGTATGTGTAAATGTATGTTAGTGTTCAAATTTAAAAATACAAACACAAATGTGAGTGTCCAGGCAAACGGCGAACAAGTTAACTAAACTCGTGGTTTGGACGAGCCCCGGAAAAGCCGCAGGCTTCTGCCATTAGCGACCAGCTCTGCTAATGTCCATCCATGCTTCATGGGCGGCTGCTGCTGCTGCTGCTGCTGCTGATATTGATATTAATATTGTATCCAGAATCCCACAGCGGGTTTTACACTGGACCTTGTGTCACAACAGATTTCGGATCCGGAAAGATGCATGAATTGAAGGCGCTAATTACAGTGGTAAACACCTGCCTTCATGCAGCTGTAGGGGTGGGGTGAAGTGTGTGTGTGTGTGTGTGTGTGTGTGTGTGTGTGTGTGTGTGTGTGTGTGTGTGTGTGTGTGTGTGTGTGTGTGTGTAGGACTGATCCCCACCTGGCCCTCTGTGCGTAGCCATCACTCCTCTCTCCCTCCTCTGCGATGAGCAGTGCTGTGGGGATGGGGTGATGTGTGTGTGTGTGTGTGTGTGTGTGTGTGTGTGTGTGTGTGTGTGTGTGTGTGTGTGTGTGTAGGACTGAGCAGTGCTGTGGGGATGGAGTGATTGTGTGTGGGCTATGCAGGCGGAATAGGCTGTTAGCCGCGATGGATCGCTAACAAAGCTCATTTCCTGGCCCCTTCATTTAAATGTATTTTCTCACCAAACACAGAAAGGTCAGGGATAGGATGAGGAAACTATTGATTGGTGTGTTTTATTTTTCTTGTTTTTTTCTTTCTTTTCTTTTCGTTTACCAACAGGTTTTACCCAGACTGCAGACCCTGTGTCTGGTCTGGAACTGGCCTTGAGCCGCTCCAGAATCAGCTGCAATACTTTTTTCATTATTATTATTATTATTATTATTATTTATATAGTTATTTATTCTCTCTTTTTCTCTGGCTGCCAGTGTTTTTCTCTCGCTAATCAAGATTTTTTTAGACCCCTGCTCTGCCCCGCGTGGATGATTATTGGAAAGGACCATTTGTGAAGCCAAATGTGAAAAAATGAATCGAGAAAATAGTCTAGATAGACTCGGCCATCATAGGTATTGAAGGCAACGGGAGTGCTCTGCCTTTTGAAGAGCATTATCTTTACAATAGTAGTGATTATTCTAGCTTTAAATTGCAATCATTCAGGTTATGAATAGCAGGTTGACTTCGGAGGCAGAAAACATTATCATGATAATGAGATCCTTCCCGCAAATTCACAGGTAATATGCTCCTGCTCTCCGACAGCCATAGAGAGGCTTCTGGGCCCACCCTGCCCCTGTCTCCCCATTAGGAGCGTCTGCGGCTGTCTGGCGATATGCCGGCCTCAAAATTAGCCTATTTTCAGTCGTTAACCCTTCCTGGTGTTTCTTACCTGAGGATAGGAAGGGACTGCCTCATAGATCCGTGTACATTCATTGCCCAGGGCATCTGCAGGCATTGTATTTAAAGACCTTAGAGCTGCTGTATTTGACTGGGTGAATTGGTCTTCATAATCATGTTGATTTTCATTTGAATGCGAAACAGTCCTTAGGATTGTGTTTGGCACTGCAGAATATATTTGCGTTGGTAAGTGGTGAGTCTAGAAGTGAATTTGTCGGGGATGTGTGTGTGTGTGTGTGTGACGTGCGTCATGTCTCTGAAGACACTCAGCCTTTCACCTGAAATAAAACAGAACGGAGGGCTTTCATTTAAATCCATCTTAACTCGGGGATGTTACTGACACAGACATCTCACAAAAATAATGCCCACTAAATCAAAAATACAGAGCGAATCATCATCTAATGTAAGATGCTTAAACAGGATACTTCAAACTGCAATTCTGTATAAAACAATCTGCAAAATACTAGTTTGTTTTTTTCTCTCTCTCACTAAAGCTCCCTGTTTGAACACTGCAACAGTTTTGTCAGAATCAAGCGGTGAAATAATTGAGCCTGCTGACAAGCAATTGTCTCTCCGAGTTCAATTTCAGTCTCTCCCCCCTCTTTAGCCCGTAGCATCCAGGAGACTAAATGATGAGAAAAGAAACCTAGTCAAAAGGAATAGAACATTACAGTGTTTAGACGGACCCCTGGGATGGGAGAGCCAAGGCAAAGAGAAGGCCTGATCTGTAGGTGCCTGTCTATTGTCATTACAATAACGCCCCTGAAAGAAGCAGCCAGCAGAAAACATAATCGAGGAGAATGATATCCCTTTCAAGCCTGGCTGCTGGGACGCCAATGAGAACTGACGGTAGGCACCTCCAGAATGTTGGTAGCTCGGCTTATTGTTTGGTCATTTGTCTGTCTGTGGAGACCAGCTATAATTGAGATCAAGCCAGTTGAGAGCGGCGTGGGACTTGAGAGGGGAAGAAGAGCCTCGCCTCCTTTTCCTCTTTCCTCTCTCTCTCTCTTATTCTCTCTCTCTCTTTCATTCTCTGTTCGTTTTTTCCGTCATTCAAGGCTCTGCTCCCGTGGAAAGAAAACGCTGACGAGTTGTGGCAGGTCCCTGTTCATACAAGCGAGCCGTGGAGGCAAAGCTAGAAATGTAAATGTTAAGGAGCACCGGTGACGGATCGCCCCCAGGGGCCCACCACCAGGCCTCTCTCTCTGCCAGCTTTAAGGAATGGGCATTATCATATCAATACATGTCAGGAAGGAGTCATTTACTTGTCATGACAAAATTTTACCCCTTGTAATAAATCTTTAAAATTCCCCTCTCTTCTTTTCAAGTCGAGAGGTTTTTGATTCTTTTGATGTTACAGGGTTTCCTCGTATTGAAGTCTACATTACCTCAGGAGTGTCTTGTCCAATGGCCGCGTATCTGTTACACGCGGCGGCCCCTGTTTCGCCTACTCTCGCTTTCAGAGCTCGTGTTTCGTTTGCCGTGTACAAAAACATGCTTGCGCTATGCATGTTGAAAGCGTGGATTGTCTGTTCAATGCAGAGGCGTGTTCGACACGGAGCCTCTGGGGGTGAACATTAAATAATCTGACAAGAAAAAGCACATTACATTAGATTCTCCCTCTAAGGAGGGCATATTCTTGTGCTCTTCAGGTAGTTTTCTGAGGTACAAAGTACACGCTTTAGAGTCAGTCGACTCCAAAGAGAATGCATTTAAAAGGATCCCTTTTTCTTTTGTACATCTACATTTGCAGCGCCTGGTATGCACTCAACTCAAAGGCTTTGGGACAATGCAGTCCGGCTCTTTTGGCAGCAGATACTGTACGTTGTCTTTGGCTGCCTCAACTTCAGAGAATCACCACAAACCACAAGTTAATGAAAATTTTCACGCACAATTAGCGCTTCCATGAGGGGTCTAGGCACTGGCCCCAGCAGTTTGATCCCACCAAGTCGCGCAGAAGCCAAGCCTCTCTCTGTCTTTCCCTCTCTCTCTCTCTCCCTCTCTCTCTCTCTCTCTCTCTTTCCCTCTCTCTCCCTCTCTCTCTCTCTCTCTCTTGTTCTCCGGGGACATTTGTTTTGGCTATGATTCGCGGAGTCTCGAGCCCTTAACCCGAATGTGCACATGCCTCATCACCTCCTCTGAACTCCCGCCCCCACTCACACACACTCACACACCCCCACCCCTCTCGCCCAGTGAAAACTAGGCCAGCGAGCCCGGTGGCCCCGGCACCCCGGAGCCAAATGAGAATGGTGTCTGGAGGAGGCCTGGGCTGGCCGGGGCTGCGTCGAGGTCTGGCGCGCTAATAGACAGGCTCATATGTGAGCGCTCTGGAAGAGAGAGGGTCATGCTCCCATCATTCACACACACACACACACACACACATACACACACACACACACACACACACACATTCATGGCTCTAGACGCAACGAGCGATGGAAGCCTCAGCCAGCTGCAGGCCAGAGAGACGCAGAAACGCCGAAAAACGGATCGGGTCCTGTTCTGGGTCCAGGACCGCTCCACATTCACACATTCTGGAATAGAGAGGGTCATGCTCCCATCATTCACACACACACACACACACACACACACACACACACACACACACACACACGCTCCACATTCAGCTGCTGTTTCGTAGGATGGGGGAATTAAAGGAGCAATCCGCAAAAAAAAACACCTCCAGTGTTGGGTGTCCACAGTCCTGGCTCTGTGAGTCTGAAACCCACATAGTGGCTTGGGCCGAGCCATACACGATGGCAGCCAATCCACAGGCGCATGGAAGAGAGGCGTGTAATTAAGCTCAAATGTCAACACCCTCTCACCAGAAATCATGGACCGCACCTTTAATGTATCCCAGTATGCGCACATGCTTTGTATTTAAGGTTCAAAGTTAAAGGCCTGCTTTCCGACTTGTTTCAAGTAGACTGTCTTGATGGTCTGGACTCTTGCCCTTGGCCTCCGTGACGTACTCCCCAGATGCCAGCAGACGCTGGGCCGGATGTGGGCCACAACTGAGCCGCACCCTGCCGTAGTCTGCGGCAATCCGCGGCCCCTGGCAGTGTCCTGTAGATACCCTGTAATATAAATATGGTGTTAGAACATTTTCAGCCGGTATCAGTCAGTCTGCCCAGGAAGCTGGCAGTCGCTCAGGTAACCTTTTCCGAGGCCGCGCGTGGCACCAGGGGTGATGGAGACTGATTGGCACCATAAATGAAGGTGAAGCAAGGTGAGTCGAGGCAAGGAGAGTGCCCACCCTTTATGCCAGCCTGCTGCTCACCAAAGGAGGAGCTGATGGATGGGTAGAAATCAAGTGCCAACTGGATTTGAATGTAAGCTGAGGGGTTGTTGATGGGCACAGGCAGCTCGAGGCCTTTTTAACATATCAATGATTCTCAAAAATGTAAAAAAAAGAAGAAGAAAAAAACGACTCTGAAGATTCTTTGTGAAATAAAAGTTTTTTTTTTTTTTTTTTTTTAAATAGCGGCACTTAGAAATATAAACAGCTGTAGGCGATGAGGCAAGGATGTGCTTCAAAGCTGTATTTCTTTTTTAGGGGGAAATTATCCATAGGCTATTCAGGGTTCAAGCAGGCCACTGAAGTGTTTTTTTTTTTTGCTCCCTCATGGTAGTGAGAGGCTTTTTAAAATCCCACTTGTTCATTTCACCCACACGCAGAGACACACTCACACACGAGAGGGAAGTGCGGGATTAATGATGAACTACTGTGCGGCATTTAATCTGGACTGTCGAAGCCTTTATTGTGTGTTTCAGCACATCAATGTCAGGTAGAATTAAACGTCCCACGAGGAGATGGGGCTTCCTTGGCAAGTTTCTCCAAAAGTGTTTCTTCAAATTAAAGTCAAAGAAAATCAGCTCTCTCGGACATAAATCACGGCCGGCAAACGCGGAGTGGCGGAGAGGCCCTGGAAACTGGTAATGGCCATAACTTGATATGAGGAATTTCGCCCGTAAATTATGTCTCTCTGTCGAGCATTGAGTAATGGTGACAGACTGGCCTGCATGGCTGGGAGGCGCGTAGTGCGCTGGCGAAGAGTGATCTGGAAATCACCAGCGCTGATCAGACATATCAAATGCGTTGTGCAGCCAAAGCAAGCCCGGCTAATCTGTCATAGCTGCAGGGGTTGAGCTGTGCAGATGTGGCGAAGCTGATTGTGTCGCTTCTGTTTAGCCGCGCGCGCCGTCCTTCCGCCTGGTTAGCATGTGTTTATTGCTGGTGAAAGGCGCAAAAGGGGGCGGACATGGGGGGGTTGTGAAGGGGGGGGGGGGGGGGGGCGGGTTGAAGTCTGTAGTACGTCATCCTGTCCTCAGCACGAGGGCCTGTCGTGAGATGGATGAGCACGGCGTGGATCTTTGCCCCTACATCTGCAATTGGTGGAGTGAACAGCAAAGTCGTGCGGATTGCACTCACGGGCCAGTGCATAAATAAAGGTGGTGAAGTGCACATTTCAGACGTGTGCGAGCACACATTTCAGACGAGATTTAGAATAAACAGCCATTCATCAAGAGTAAATACTAGATTTACAGTGTGTTGCATCAATTAGGCTGTGCATTTTTGGTGGAAATGGTCCATGAAATATGACACCGTTAGATGAAAGCAACGTAAATTCAGTTTTTGTTGTGCATTAACGTTTCAGCTTGTTGAGGCTGTTTCATTTGACGACAAATCACTCATTATGTTATTTAAGAAATTATACAAGAGCAGTCCCAAAAGATGTGTTGATCAACATAAATATTAGATCTCATAAATTACTCCTTCTTATCTTTCATCTCATTTTCAAAAACTCTCCATGGTGTTCCTTTTAGTGTTGCTTCTCTTATGGTTCTATTACCCCCCCCCCCCCCCCCCCCCCCCCCCCCCCCCGCCCCGCGCGCGTGCGTCTCCGGGCAGGCCTCAAAGCACGGGCCCCCTCGTTCCCACTCGGAACCTCCCTGCTGCCTCCGCAACACTGCCTCGATCCTTAGAGACAGGTCCGTCCAATGGGATTCCTCGGCGATATAGACACTGACGTAGTGTTGCTCTTTTATAGCCGGAGATATAGGGAGGTGATTGGCTTCAAGCGAGAGGGGCGGAGGGGGTTACAGGAAGCTTTTTAAATAGAGTAACGGTCATCTCGTTCAGCAGTTGGACGGGTGGGTGCTCTTTTTAACCCTCACCACCGCCACCCGCACTTGATTAATAGCATCCATGACAATTAAATCCATTAGGACGTTTTGCACTTGTAAATTTTCGCGCAATGTTTTAATCATCGGAGGGGCACTCAGCTGGCTAGCGTGGGACCTTGAAATTGTTATGGGGAAGGTACTCGATTTAATGAGGGGCCAACATTTTTCACTAATACTGCCCACTGCCCACCCAGTGCTGAGGGGCTTGGGAGCGAGAAAAAGAGAAGGAAAATGAAGAAAGAAAAAAATAAAAGAAATGATATGGACTCGCGACGCAGCTCGGAGCATCATACCTTGTTAGCGAAAAAATGATTTCAGTTCCTCTCCGTCATCAGGAGAAGAGGAAGAGAGAGAAGGGAGAGGAAGAGCAGTGGATATGCCTCCTGCCTCCTGCTTAAAGAAAAGTCTGCAAAGAGTTATCGCCTTTATTAAACCGCTGACACCCAGGCTTATGTATTTCCAGCTTCGTCGCTCCGTGCACAGACAATTTTCTTTTCTTAAATAAACTGTCATGCTAGTGCTAATATATAGCCGCCCCGCTCGCAGCGGCAGAAATCGGGGCGCTGATATAAAACATGTATATGTTAGATTGGTAATTGTATCTTTAGTGTATTTGAGTAGAACAAATGTGTTTCCCTCATGGCTGTGTTAATGTGATAAAGGAAAAATCGGCCGTTCATCAGGCTCGTCGTGCTACGCCGGGGGACGGCGAGACAGAGAGAGAGGGGGAGAGCGAGAGAGAAAGAGAGAGAGGGATGAAGAAAGAAAGAGAGAGAGAGAGAGAGAAAAGCAGCCTCAGCCTAGGCCCTCGTCTCCTCTGCAGCATCAATACCAAACCAACAAGCGCCCCTTTTCTCCCCCCTCCTCCTCTCCTTCTCCTAGACAGTTATATTTCACATGTCACAGGGATTGGCCCCAGTGTATTACAACACATGTGATAATGTAACAAATTACAAATAGGAAAACATTTTTGCTTCATTTAAATGATAAGAGTCAGTCTTTGCAGGCCCTGAGCTTGAGCCATAAATAATACATCCAATGTGTGTGTGTGAGTGTGAGTATGTGTGTGTGTGTGTGTGTGCGTGTGTGTGTAGCCGGGGCCGATAGACGGGCCCCTGCTCCGGCAGGTATCAGGCCCTCTGTTAAAATGAAGGGGGATTGCTTTGCCTGATACCCTCATCCTTAGAGGAATATTTCTAGGGCCTTTGACAGCTTCTCTAACCCTGAAATGGAAAGTGTTTTATCATGGTGTGGTTTGTCACTCAGAGTAGGCAGTCCTGGCCTGGGGGGGGTGGGGGTGGGGGTGTTGGGCGGGGGGGAGAGGGGAGAGGGGAGAGGGGAGAGGGGAGGGGGGGTCAGGTTTTAGTGTGTGCCCTTGTTATGTGCCGGGGTCAATACAAGCAGGCTAGCATTGTTTGGTGCTAAAAGGGAACCTATTGTGTGAGAGTGCGTGTGTTTGTGTGTGTGTGTGTGTGTTATCTGAGACAACTAATCAAGTACGTGTGTGTGTGTGTGTGTGTCTGTGTGTGTGTGTGTGTGTGTGTGTGTGTGTGTGTGTTTGTGTGAGAGTGTGTGTGTTATCTGAGACAACTAATCAAGTACGTGTGTGTGTGTGTCTGTGTCTGTGTCTGTGTGTGTGTGTGCAGGCTGTAATCAGGTGCGTGAAGTCCTCTTGTGGGGGCTGGTTGTTGCTCTGTTTTCACACCCTATTCACCCTGTCTCGGAGGATCATTTTGCAGTATGCTTTTTCATGCGAGGAAATAACAATAAAAAGGAATGGACTACCAGGAGAAGTTATGTTTCTTCCCCCGCCAGTGAACTCCTGCGGAAGGCAATGAACTTTGGGTAACACTGCCCGAGCCAAAGTGCTAAAACTACGCCAGCAGGGGTACAGGAGCAGTTTGTTTTAATCCAACCCAGACGAGGGGCATTACCATTGAGTGCAGGTTCAACAGGTTTTTTTTTTTTCTCCCTTGCCTCTTCGGGCGCTAGATGGAATTTCTCTCTTTTAATGTCAGGTGATTGGGTTTCTGCCTTCAGATAGGGGCTGCGCGAGGTTAAAGTCGTGGGAAAGGTAGTATGCTGATGTGGGGGGGTGCCAGAGTCGCGCCGACGACCCCCATTCAGCCGCGATGCGGTCCACTTATTGCCGTGAATGAGAGGAGACAAAAGTGGCAAAGAGGAGGAGGAGGCTGTGTAGCGACAAGCCGTGTCACAAAGGGGCTGTGTGTCTGCGCAGCTGATTCGATCAGCGCCCACCCGATAGCGAAAGGTCAAGCCACTACGGCCGCAAAAGTATGAAAGGCCAACTTCTTCCAGTGAATGCATTTAGTGCTGTTCCCTATGGGTAGAGACCTATAGGTTGTGCCTTTACTTCAGCGTTTATCACCAGGACGCTGGCCAAAAGCCTTGCACCTGACTACATGTCAGTGCCCAAGGCCCTATAAACATCCCCCCCCCCCCCCCCCCCCCACAGCATTGTGCTTTGTCAATTTCTTTATGCAGGTCAGCTATGTTTTTTTTTTTTTTTTTTTTTTTAGTCTGTCTGTCTTCATTTTGAAAGCTGAGAGCGTTTAATATGTCAGCACTCTCTGATTACGACGTGACTAAAGTACAGCTAGTTATTAATCTGGTCTTATGACTGACTTATGTGCTTTCATACCCGAGCCTCACATTCCTGTCAGCTGATATCCTCCTCCTGCACCTCTATCGGGAGCATCTGTGCCCCGTGTCACGAGGCGGCTCCGTGAGGAGAGGAAATGGGCATGTGTGACTTTACGTCTAAGGGACTGTCAGGAGTCAGTCAGCCTCGGGTTTTCATAAATGTAAATATGGAGGGGGAAATATGTTTTGGGGAAGAATGATGGGATTCCACTGCATTGCTTTGAGTCCTCAGAAACCCTATTAAGTATTATTACTTATATATATATATATATATACATACAGTGCCCTCCAGAATTATTGGCACCCTTAGTGAATATGAGCAAAACAGGCTTTGAAAAAATGTCTTTGCTGTTTATCCTCTTGGTCTTTCACTCAAAATATTCACATATTGACATTAAATAAATATTTTTCTCCATAACATGTGTGTCACAATTATTGGCACACCTAGACAATCTTTTAGTTAAAATATAATTGAATTATACTTCCAGTCATGTTTTACATTTTTAAGTTCACCTGTTTGATTAGGAACTCTTAAGTGGTCAACCATGACTTCCTGTTTCACTGGGGTATAAATATGAGGTGACACAGGCCAAATTACCTTAGTCATTCATCACTATGGGAAAGACCCAAGAACACTGTGACGATGTGTGACGAAAAGTTGTTGAGCTGCACAAATCAGGAAAAGGACATAAGAAAATACCCATTTCCACTATCATGGCAATAATTAGGAAGTTTAAAGTGACAGGAGATGTTAAGAATCAGCCTGGAAGAGGACGTGTGTGTACATTGACCCCACGCACCGTGAGGAGGATGGTTTGACTGGCAAAATAATCTCCAAGGATCACAGCTGGAGAATTGCAGAGGTTGGTTGAGTCTTGGGGTCAGAACGTCTCCAAAACTACCATCAGACGCCACCTACATCACCACAAGTTGTTTGGGAGGGTTGCCAGAAAAAAGCCTCTGCTGTCAATCAACAACAAACTAAAGCGCCTACAGTTTGCCGAAATGTAACTGTGACTTTCAATGGTACTGGGTTATATGGTCAGATGGGACCAAAACAGAGCCTTTTGGCAACAAACATCAAAGGTGGGTTTGGCGTAGACAGAAAGATAGCCATACAGAAAAGCACCTCAAACCCACTGTGAAGAATGGTGGCATATTTTGAATGAAAGATCATGAGGATAAACAATAAAGACGTTTTGCTCATTTTGCTCAATTTTACTGAAGGGTGACAATAATTGGACACTGTGTATATATATATATACAGTATATATTGCAGTATATTCTGATTATTCTTAGGCAAAATAATAAACCACTAGAGAATATAATTGTATGTTTCAGAAGGTCTGGTTGACTGAAGGCAGTTCGCTGCTCCATGCTATTCAGATCTTCTTCAAGACATTTAAATAACTCTGGAAAAGTGTCACCGTTTTGGCCATATTCACAACTTTATTCTTTTTAATGGAGTCTCATTTCATCCGCCAAGCTATTTGACATTCAGATGCAGACAATGTCAGTATAGACATCCATTTCAAACGGCCTGGAAATGAATGATTTGAAGGCTCAAGAGACTATTGTGCGCGGAGTTTTCTGCCTCTCTTCAGGCGAGAGGCAGCCATTTGCAGAGACTTGAAGTGCTCTTGGAAAATCCCTCAGCCTCTCTCTCCCTTTACCTCTCTCTCTCTCCCTCTCTCTCCCTGAGCCTCTCTCTCTCTCTCTCTCTCTCTCTCTCCCTCAGCCTCTCCCTCACCCTCCGTTTGGTCCAACAGACATTACCAGTGCAGCCGTCTGTTGATTTTTGAGTGCATTACTCATGTGCTTCACTCTACTTCGGCCCAGCCAACAATACTGCAGTAAGGCCAGGGACACACACACACACACACACACACACACGCACACACACATACACACATATGTATGTATGTATATATATACCCTGACTCAGAAAGGGTAAAATAAATACTGTCATAAAGCATTCGTGCAAGCAACAGTGACTGAAAATGGCAGCGAAGGAATAAAAAAAAATATCTCCCCCCCCCCGCCCCGCCCCCCCCGCCCCAAAAAAAACCCCAACAATGGGAGCGGAGGAGCCAGTTCAAAGGGTGTGAGGCGGCTAAATGGGATGAAGCACTTCAGAATTCATTTACATCATCCTGACACTGCCTCAGATCTCCTGCAGCAAGTCATTGACTGGTGCTGGGATTCTGCACTGGTCTCCACTCCTCTCTTCAATCAGCCGTCATGAAAGTCTGCACCCTAAGTATCCTCCAGGCAGCCAGAGCCAGGCAGACAGTTGTCTACTGTTGCCTTCATCCTAAAGGATTTCTCCCCCCCCCGCCCCCCCCCCTCCTCTCTCTTTCTCTCCCTCTCTCTCTTTTAGCCGAGCTAGTCTTATTTCCATGCACCTTTTTCAACTTTTTTTGAAAAGGCAGGCCGCGACAGAACGTACAAATGTGGGGATTTTTTTTTTTTTATCTGGGAGAAGTGGCAAACATTCGGCAGACGAGGGAAAAGCTCACTGAATTTTTATTTAGGGAGGCTTGTGGTGTGTGTGTGTGTGTGTGTGTGTGTGTGTGTTCATTTTCCTTCTGATGTGTGGGTTTTGAATCCAATATTCATCATTTGTTGCAGGCGTTTTGGTCAACAGGAAGCCGGTGTATAATTGAAATGTTGCCAGAGGGTGTTTGAGGGCAGGAAATGAGCTGAAAGATTATCCCGGGGATAAGTTACATTTGATTGTTATTTTTAAAATGGCAGACAGTGCACTTGCACTGCGGGAGTGGGAGTGAGACAGTGGAAGTACCCGTGCTCGTGTGTGTGTGTGTGTGTGTGTCTGTGTGTGTGTGTGTGTGCGCGCGCGTGTGTAGTGTACCCTCTAACGATGCGTGCCATGACACATACTGTTTGACAGGACAGTAGCTTGTGCTGTGCCCGCAGGTGTACGGGGCGAGTGTCAGCCTCTTCTTGAACGGCCTGGAGGAGGACAACACAGCCTTTGACACACATTCTCTGCACGGCCCACTCACGGACATCACAACTGACAGTGCCGTGTGGATTGGCCAGAGCTCAAATGGTAACTCTTCGTCACGTCAAAATCCATTCCTTGTCAAATATTGTGCAGTGTGCAGGTTTTTTTTTTTTAACTATTGTGCTTGTTTTTTTTTTTTTTCTTTGCTTTTGATATCACATTTTGAACCACATTCATTCCCCCCAAAGCAGGACCTGGTTTCACTCATCCACGGCCACGTGCCTCCACTGAGAGCATGAATCTGATAATAATTGGTAAAGTTTATGGTAATCGGAAGAGCTTTCATCACAGAAATATGCGAAAGCCAGACATTAATCTGTGGAGGAATTCATCTGGGTCAAAGGTGACCATATGGCCCCCAACTAATCTGCTCATAAATGAAACGAGACGGGATTTACATAAGACTGAAAGACAGACACGCGTTCAAATGAACTTCCTGTGTACGTCAGCATGGATATGACAGGACAGGAACACAATGCGAAGTGTCTGAATTTTTTTTTAGAATGCTTTTTTTTTTTTTTCAGAATCCTAGAACAAGTGGTAGTTTCCGTAGTTACCCATTCTACCCTGATTCCCAGAGCACCTGATTCACACAGTAGGTTTAGTCTGATCAGACTCTTGGTGTGTGATTGGCCTTGTCTGGCTTAGGGTTTAATGCTTTAATTTCATTTCATTTCATTTGCTGTCAGCTGATGGTGGGTAATGCATGTTATGTATCCCCCTCTATTCTGCTACTGAGCCCCCGGTTGACAATCTCAGAAAGTGCCTTTTGCTGTGCCGAATGTCGTTTCCAACACGGCTCTTCAGAACAGCGCTGAAGCCGCCTGGGTGCATAAAGAAATAAAGACCCCCAGCGAATCGCTGCAACGTGAAGCGTGCTGTTGGTTGTCATAATCACATTGGCACTCACAGGAGTGCCCATCATCTAAAGCCTGGAGCCGGGGGATGTTCTGCTTTTTACGTGTAACCAAAAAACAACAAAAAAGCCAACTAGGAAAAACCACACAAAGGGAAAGGAAACTTCTCTGGCGAGGCGAGACTCTCCCTAGTTTACCTTTTCAAATGGGGAGTTAATTTCACAGGGAGAGGGCCAGATCACAGAGAGAGAATGTAATCGAGCCCTCCACGTATAATAATAATATAGACTGACAGAAATGCCCATCTCGGGAATCTCTCAGCGGCCAGCGTGCAGCTGGGTCTGTAAAGCCTCACGCCGGGGCTTTCATTAAAACCTGCAGCAGCTGATTATAATTCTACGAGGGGAGAGAGCCTTATCTGGATGTCTTCATGGGCCATCACGTCTGGAGGGGAGGCGCCATGCGGCATAGCCATTGAGCAGGATTATTGGTGACAGGGAACTGTAAATAAGTGTAACGGATACCCCCCTTCGCTCAGTGTGTGTCTCTTTAGCCAACGTCAAAAGACACAGATAAGGTAATCCAGTGCTCGCTATGGATTGTGCAAACTGTCTTCAATAGACGCCATTGACATTTCTTTTTTTTTACCAGGGTCAAATCAATTCATTGGAAGGATGCAGGATTTCAGATTTTATCCCCTCACGCTCACCAACAGGTCAGTGGAATGGTCTGGGGCAGGGCGCCTCAGCACAATAACCCCTCAGCATCACAGCTAAACACAGACCTGTCGTTATCGCCTAGACAACACAAACACAAGGCGCGCTATACGGCCGTGGCACCAAACCGTATAGCCAGTATTTTCTCATTAAAATCAATGGTCAGGTGGTCAGTGTTCCCCTATTGTGTGTGTTTATTGGCTGCCTTGTATTGAGTGCCATCTTTGTTTGATTGTGAAGCCAAGAACCCATGGCAGACGACAGCAGCCTGACGCCATCTAGATTGGGTCTCTGCAGTTAAACTATACCGTGGAGCTGGCAGTACTGAGGATTCCCTTTCTATAAAATGATTCGATTGATTGTTTCCAATGAGTGTTTTACATGGAAACAGGTAAATGTCAATCTAATAATCCGAAAAACAGAAATTAGATGATGAACCTCGTGTCCGTGGTCTGAGGTATTGATGATGTTGGTGTTTTGTGGTGTGTGTGTGTGTGTGTGTGCTGTGTTGATGACCTCGGTGTGTGTGTGTGTGTGTGTGTGTGTGTGTGTGTGTGTGTGTGTGTGTGTGTGTGTGTGTGTGTGTGTGTGTTTCTCAGGGAGATCATGGAGGTGTCTGGGCGGCTCCTGCACCTCCACACGCAGCCTGAGTGTCGCTGTCCGCCCAGCCACCCGAGAGTGCACCCCCTAGTGGAGAGGTACTGCATCCCCAATGGCGAGGAGGACACCACCACCAACCGTGTGCTGCGCCTCAACCTGGACGCCCACCCGCTCAGCTACATCAATGACAACGACATCGGCACCTCCTGGATCTCACATGTCTTCACCAGCGCCGAGCAGATGGACCAGGGCGTCACACTCACCTTTGACCTGGAGAACGGACAGTACCAGGTAAGACTCCAGAACAGTGCCAGGTAAGGTTCCAGAACAGTGCCATGTAAGACTCCAGAACAGTACCGGGTAAGGTTCTAGAACAGGACCGGGTAAGGTTCCAGAACAGTGCCATGTAAGATTCCAGAACAGTACCGGGTAAGGTTCTAGAACAGTACCGGGTAAGGTTCCAGAACAGTGCCATGTAAGATTCCAGAACAGTACCGGGTAAGGTTCCAGAACAGTACCGGGTAAGGTTCCAGAACAGTGCCGGGTAAGGTTCTAGAACAGTACCGGGTAAGGTTCCAGAACAGTGCCATGTAAGACTCCAGAACAGTACCGGGTAAGGTTCCAGAACAGTGCCATGTAAGACTCCAGAACAGTACCGGGTAAGGTTCCAGAACAGTGCCATGTAAGATTCCAGAACAGTACCGGGTAAGGTTCTAGAACATTACCGGGTAAGGTTCCAGAACAGTGCCAGGTAAGGTTCCAGAACAGTACCGGGTAAGGTTCCAGAACAGTGCCAGGGAAGGTTCCAGAACAGTACCGGGTAAGGTTCCAGAACAGTGCTAGGTGCCAGGTAAGACTCTAGAACAGAGGGTGTGCCATGTAGTTAGCAGGCTAAGGCTGCGCTAAACCACTGGTTCTATTCCATAGGAATACTATGTAAGACAGACGCTGACAACTTCAAAAATACGTTATGTATGAACACAGACTGAGGTCATGGCTCCAAAACCCTAAAGTACCAGGCAAGACTGTTGCTTCTGTAGGCCAACTGATAGGGCAAGGAGCTAACAACTGCAAGGTCATTGGTTCGATACCCAGAAGGCACACATTCTGGTGCAAAAATATATGTATATCTGCATTACACTGTAAGTCACTTTAAAAAAAACTCTGCTAAAAGAGGACATCTATATTGTGGGACCTATTTGGCTGGCCCAACCAATCTGTCCTTTTGACGTGTGTTTTATTGATTAAATGTTTTATGATCGTGTGATCAGGAAGTTCCTAAAGCTAGTGTTTTGAGAAGCAGCTGTGTTATCACTCCAAACGTCGGCCTCCATGTTGGCTCTCCCGTAGTGTGTCGTTTTCCCTTTGATTCAGAACCAGTGTAGATTTTCCCCATGTTCCACTTAAAGCCCCGCTCATCCCAAAGCACATATATAACCACTGATGTAACACAACGGCAACAAGCGCACTTTCAGATCAAACACGTCGCATGGAGTGAGGAGGAACAAAAGCTTTGGTGCATTGACATGCTGATTGTCTCTCCTCCATAACTGGGCTTCCTTGGCAGAGCTGAGCCCAGTAGTCTGAGCTTCTCTTCTCTGCCCACCCCCCCCCCCCCCCCCCACACACACACACACACACACACACACACACACACACACACACACCCCCCCGCTGTGGACAAGCTTCTGGTTCAAGTCCGCCGCGCCATGCTGTGCTGCTCCGCGCTAGCTGTCAGGATTTGCTTGAGCAGGATAGCCGTGGAGGAGCGTGTGTGTGTGGTGTGTGTGTGTGTGTGTGTGTGTGTGTGTGTGTGTGTGTGTGTGTGTGTGGGGGAGACAGTACAGAGCTCACAGGCCTGGCCTGAGTCATGCATGTGTCCTCAAGGCAGAGAGAGAGAGAGAGAGAGACGGATACAGTACTCAGCATTGCGTCAGTGTGTTGATTCACACGCTATTTTTGAACCAAGATGGTGGCAGCTTTTAGAAGCTAATCCTCTCAGTTTATTTCTGATGCATACTTTTATCTATTTTAGTCTTTTTTTTTCAGTTTTATGTGTTAATGTGATAACTTTATAAATCGTGCCTATATACCAGTTTAATTCCCCTGAGGTGTGCACTCCTGAGGGCAAGAATAAGGGATTTCCCTTTACCAGTAGAGTCAGGTCAGAAGCCTGTGTCACACCGTGTTTATTTCCATAGGTACAGTGAGCAGTGCCGTGGCAGCCGGCTCTAATCTTCTTCTAACAGCTGAATGGTATCCGTCTGAAACACAATGAAGATTACCATAGCATGGGCAGAACATTTTGGGCCTCCTTGTTTTTTTTTTCTTTTCTTTTCTTGTTATGTTGTCTTGTTCTGGAGACGCTGAGCCTTAAGAGCCGTAAGAGGCCTCTTTTCTGGAGCTCTTGGCCTGCTGGACGCCCGTGCAGCACGTCGGACTTTTCCCCCGCACTGTCAGAGACCGGCCACTGGCTCTCCTTTTCGCTCGCAGCTTAAGCACAGCTAAGCAGACACAAAGTTTTAGTGTTTGCAACTTCTGAAGCCTCTCTCTCTCTCGCTCCCTCACTGTCTCTCTCGCTCTCTCTCTCTCTCTCCCTCTCTCCCTCTCGCTCCCTCTCTGTCCCTGTCTCTCTCCCTCTCTCTCTCTCTCTGACTCCCTCTCTCTCTCTCTCTCTCTCTCTCTCTCTGGTGCGGCTTAGCCGGAGCAGAAAGAGGTCCAGCTGAAAAGGGAGCGATGGATTTCAGGCAGTGCTTAGACCGTAGCTTCTCTCTCAACACACTTCAATTGGACAGATAAAACAGCACACAGCACGCCTGGCGCCTGTGAAGTGTCCACTTAGTCAAAGCGGTGACCAGTTTTTAACAAACCCCCTCAGAATTAGATACAGAAAGCAAGGCGGGAGAGAAGAGGAGAGATGGGAAGAGAAGAGAAGGGAAGCGGAGGGGAGGGGAGGGGAGGGGAGGGGAGGGGGGAGGAGGGGAGGAGAGAGGAGAGCAAAAAGAGGTTGCAGGCTTCAAGCTGTTCCTCACAGCAGAAAATGCGCTTGAGAAGTCAGCGGTGGCGTTGACTGTTGCTGTGGAGATAATAGATAATCCATTGCTGTTTAGTATTTCATGCATATCTCTGGGCGCCCGTCCTCCTCCTCTCTGTTGATTTCCATGCTTCTCTCCTTTTCTCTTTTTTTTTACCCGTGCTGCAGGTTTTCTACGTTATTCTGCAGTTCCTGAGCCCGCAGCCTGAAGCGGTGCGGATCCAGCGGAGGGCTGGCGCGGGCGCTGGCGCGGGCGCTGCCGCCGGCGGGCGCTGGAGGGACTGGCAGTACCTGGCCAAGAACTGCAGCGTCTTCGGACTGGGGGATAACGGAGCGCTGGAGCGCCCAGACTCTGTCAACTGCCTCCAGTTTCCCAGGTTGTCCCCGCTCATGGACGCTCCCCTTCCCCCTCCTCTTCCTCTCCTCCTCTCCCCTCTTTCTGTCCTCCTCTTCCTCTCCTCCTCTACCTCCCCCTCCCCCCTATCTTCTCCTCCTCTCCCCCCTTTCTCTCCTCCTCTACTTCTCCTCCTCTACCTCCCCCTCCCCCCTATCTTCTCCTCCTCTCCCCCTCTTCCTCTCCTCCTCTTCCTCTCCTCCTCCAGCTCTTCCTCCTTGTCCTCCTTCTTGAAGCACACAGCGGCCCGCTC
>NC_045165.1:2425175-2427675 GCF_900700415.2 Clupea harengus
ATTTCATGATTCACAAATAAACGAAACGCGATTCACAAATGTATTTCATGATTCACAAATAAACGAAACGCGATTCACAAACGTATTTTGTGATTCACAAATAAATGACCCCATGTCATTTGTTTGCAACCTGACGAACACGAGTTACACATCAAGTAGCCCATACTTCTCCCAAATGTACACATACACATGAAGTGATAAAACAAGCCCTGTGCTTCAGATGTGCACACACACATGAGCTCACCTGTTCTCGCCTTCTCCTGTGCTCTTACTGACGTTTCCTCTCTTCAACACAGGGCTCTTCTGTAGTCCAAACACACCAAACATGCACACACACACACACACACACATGCACACACACACATCCATGCACACTAGCATGTACTAGCTAATCCTCACCAAACATGCATGCACACATGAACCCTCTAAGGACTATATCCCTCTGGAGGGATATTTTGTTTGTTTGTTTGTTTGTTCTTGTCTTGTCAATATGCCTTTAAAGCTCCGCGAGTGTTTGTCCTAGAGTCAGTAGCAGAGTGTTCAAGAAGTGTAAAAGTGTTCCTACTGATGGGAATTATCTATATCCCAAATATCGGAGACTCCGATCCAGATTTTATTCTTTCAATGATGCGCACCAGAGGAGGAGAGAGGATAGATTTCACTGATTGTAGTTTCACCTAAATCTCTTTCACTGTCTGTCTTTTGGAGAGCCACAGAATATAAGCTGTTGGCATGCACGGAGGGGAGGTCCCTAAATGCTAATTATTACTTGGGAGTCACCGGGTCTCAGACAACACAGGGGTGTCATGATCAAAGACTCAAGATCTCTACATGAGGCTGAGGAAAGCTCAGAGACATGTGGTCAGATTCGGAATACACAAGAGGAGCTTTCCACTTCTCATGGTTTCCAAATAACACTAAAATGACCACTAGGAATGAGATATATTGAATTATTGACTATGGAATATATTTAATAAACTAACGCTTAATTCCTAGTCCCTTCACTACCGACGTTCTCTTTCTTTAGCGTAGTGCCATTCTCTACCCCAAACAGACACACACACAGACACACACACACACACAGACATCACACACACACACACACACACACACACACACACACAGACATCACACACACACACACACACACACACACAGACATCACACACATGCACACACAACACACATTAAGTAGTAGATGTGTACGAAGTCTAAACGTGTTCTCCAATGTTCCGTGTCCTCAGCGCGGTGCCGTTCTCCCGGGGGAACATCACCTTCAGCATGCTGACCCCCGAGCCCAACCTGCGTCCGGGGTACAACGACTTCTACAACAGCCCGGCCCTGCAGGAGTTTGTGCTGGCCTCGGAGGTGCGGGTGCAGCTGTTGGGTCAGTACCACACGCAGGAGCCCGGCGTCCCCTTCCGACACCGCTACTACGGAGTGGACGAGATCACCATCAGCGGCAGGTAGGAAAAGCACATGAAGACGCTCACTGATTCTGGGTTGGTTCTGGGCCGGGTATAGATTGGATCTGGTCCAGGTCTGTGTTGGATTTGGATTGGATCTGGATTTGGATTTGATCTGTTTTGGATCTGGATTTGTCCCAGATTGGAACCAGTGTGAATACATTTTCCAATCAGGGTTTATGCTAGCATTTTTTCTTGCCGACCTGGTGTCCAGAAAGAATGTATTTTATTTATAGGACATTGTTCATTTATCATTTTTTTCTTTATTAAATTACTTTGAGGTCATATAATCACATCTTAATCATATAAAACACATCACAGCTGATAAGGTTAGTGTACATGTTGAGCAACAAAAATGTTCACTCTTGCTCTCCCTTGTGTAGTTAAAAAGAGGTGTGTAACTGTGCTGTGTAGTCTAAAAGAGGTGTGTAACTGTGCTGTGTAGTTAAACAGAGATGTCTAACTGTGCTGTGTAGTTCAGAAGAGATGTGTAACTGTGCTGTGTAGGTAAAAAGAGGTGTCTAACTGTGCTGTGTAGTTCAGAAGAGGTGTCTAACTGTGCTGTGTAGTTAAAAAGAGGTGTCTAACTGTGCTGTGTAGTTAAACAGAGATGTCTAACTGTGCTGTGTAGTCTAAAAGAGATGTGTAACTGTGCTGTGTAGGTAAAAAGAGGTGTCTAACTGTGCTGTGTAGTTCAGAAGAGGTGTGTAACTGTGCTGTGTAGTTAAAAAGAGGTGTGTATCTGTGCTGTGTAGTCTAAAAGAGGTGTGTATCTGTGCTGTGTAGTTAAAAAGAGGTGTGTGACTGTGCTATAGTTCTCACTCTGATTGCCATTCAAAGCCATCAGAATGTGTCCTAATGTTAGCGACGTTAGCCTCATTTGTGAGACAATCATCCATGGATTGAAAATCATAGACACAGCATGACAGGCCAATCTGCTTGTGTGTGTGTGTGTGTGTGTGTGTGTGACTGTGTGTGTGTGTGTGTGTGTGTGTGTGTGTGTGTGTGTGTGTGTGTGTGAGGGTGTGTGTGTG
>NC_045165.1:2437675-2442675 GCF_900700415.2 Clupea harengus
TGTGGGGTGGTCTGTGTCTCTCTCTCCCTCCCTCTCTCCCTCCCTCTCTCTCTCTCTCCCTCCCTCTGTCTTTGCCGCTCTGTAGGGTGGTCTGTGTCTCTCTCTCCCTCACTCCCTCCCTCCCTCTCTCTCTCTCCCTCCCTCTGTCTGTGCCGCTCTGTGGGGTGGTCTGTGTCTCTCTCTCCCTCTCTTCCTTCCCTCTCTCCCTCTCTCCTTCTCTCCCTCTGCATCTCCCTCCTTTCCTCTCTCCCTCCCTCTGTCTCGCCCTCTTTTCCCTCTCTTCTTTCTCTCCCTCCTTTCCTCTCTCCTCCTCTCCCTCTCTCCTTATCTTCTTCTCTCCCTCTCTCCCTCTCTCCTTCTCCCCCTCTCCCTCCCTCTGTCTCGCCCTCTTTTCCCTCTCTTCTTTCTCTCCCTCCTTTCCTCTCTCCTCCTCTCCCTCTCTCCTTATCTTCTTCTCTCCCTCTCTCCCTCTCTTCCTTCCTCTGTCTCTCCCTCCTTTCCTCTCTTCCTCCCTCCCTCTCTCCCTCTCTTCCTTCCTCTGTCTCTCTCTCCTTTCTTCTCTCCTTCTCTCTCTCTCACTCCCTCTCTCACATCCTGGAAGTTGTATTAGTAATTCCCTGCGGGCAGTAAGCCCAGAAGGCCACTCAGTGCCGATCTGCCGCCATGTGTCAGCATGAGGTGTGTGTGTGTGTGTGTGTGTGTGTGTGTGTGTGTGTGTGTGAGGACGCTCCGCTGCCACAGTGATGCGTCGCAGGGGAATCCCCTCCTGTTTTTGAATACATTTTTAATCGTTCCCTTTGATGCCGCTCGTGTCCACCTTAATTTGGAGTGACTGCTTAGCCCAGAAAAATCAAAGACTTTCACCGATGCGAAAAAGCTCCCCCCCCCCCACCCCACCCCCTTCTTTCCTGTACTTTGACATGTTTGTTTTATGTGAACATGGCCTATTTTAACAGTTTTGTTGTTGAAAGTCATTTGTAATTACTGACCTTATTGCTGTGGTACGCTCAGACCTCCCTGTACGCATTCAGGTGTCTTCTCTGTATTTTTAGCACCCACACACACACACACACAAACACACACAACACACAACACACTCACACACACACACACACACACACACACACACACACACACACACACACCCCCAAACACACACACACACACACACACACACACACCCAGAAGCAGAGGTGTGCTGTCGTTGTTGCTCCGCCGTGTTTTATTGATTTTATTTTTTTTGTTGTTGTTGTTTGTGTGTTTTTTTTCTCTTCTCTTCTCTCCGCCCCAGTGTGAACGCTGTGCAGCGCTCTTCAATGACAAGCCCTTCCGATCAGGTGATCAGCTGCAGGCCTACAACTGCCGCCCCTGCCAGTGCAACGGCCACGCCTCTTCCTGTCATTATGACGTCACGTTTGACCCCCACGCTTCGGAACACTTCCGGGGCGGAGGAGGAGTCTGTGACGACTGTCAACACAACACCACAGGTACTCACCGCACATGTCTTGGGCTTCATCTAAAAGCTCTAGACGAACCTTGATTTATTACTTAATCGGATTATTTCATCCATATCAGCTGTTATGTTTAACCTGCCTTTGCTAAATGACCTGTTGTATTTGGCAAATCGCCACATAGCAAAATCAGCTAAATTCACAAGTTCACATGCAACTCTCTGTCAGTGTGTTTACATGATGGTATAATTCGAATCTTTGCTTAGTCGGACTATGCTTTCTTTCGAGGGTAGGTGCTATTATCCCAATATACATGGCAGTGAATAAATCGAATCATTGGCCGAAAGCATGTCATATCCGATACGATAGGTGGCGCTGTTTTCATTACAACTAGTGGTGATACAGCCCTTTCCGCTTGACCTCTTCACCACTACCAATAACAACAACAGTTGATTGAGCATGAATCGCGTCTGTTCATCGGTCCAGAAATGCGTGTTGCCTCTTGGGTTGTTTGTTTGTTTGTTTGTTTGTTTCTGCCGGGCCGATGTGTTTATAAGTTACATTATTCAAAGGTGAAAGATAAAAGGCGAGAGAAACGCACGCACATTCACACACGCGCGCAAATAATGGGTTACAGCCTAAACGCATTGCCCTTCTGCCAGTTGCATCAAATTGTTTTAGTATTTCTTCGCTGTCGATTTCCAAATCTGTGTGAATATTCATGAGAGCAAGTCCAGTCAGTCTTTTCGTAGATAGATACAAGACCTTCAGGACGCAATGAATGTTTGGGTAGAAATTTGCCGAACTTTCCAGGGCTTGATAAAGTTCACTGCGTAACTCATTTAGCTGTTTCCAGCTCTGTATCTGCATCGTCAACGCTGGGCATTAGTTGTCTGTACTCCGATTTTATAGTTTCCCCATTTTAATAAATATGCGTTCATGATATATTTTTTTGCGTACGGCTGCATGCGCCACTGGAACTCTGTGCAATTAATACAATACATAATAGGCTAATTGATACAATATCTCCTCGTTTGAGTGTGGTTGTTTGAGTGCAATGGGAGTGTATGATCGATGTTATCTATAAAGGTATTTAGGTAAAGGTATTTACGGGAAAATATCTCGATCCACCTGTCACGTCTCTGTCTTTAGAGGGCAGCGCCAAATAACCGAACACAACTAAACTCACGCGTGCCTCGCGGCCACAATACCAAATTTCATCATATTTGATAGAATGAAGGACATATTAGTTGTGAATAGTATCACCGAGTTTGATAGGTATTGGTCAGGTAATAGCCGAGTGACAGCTGATTTGCTTTCTGATTTGACAGTACTTATTAGTGGTTTTTTTCAGCGCCAGATAACTGAACACAACTAAACTCACGCGTGCCTCGCGGGCACAATACCAAATTTCATCATATTTGATCAAATGAAGGACAAATTAGTTGTGAATAGTATCACCGAGTTTGACAGGTATTGGTCGGGGGAGACGGCCCAGTGTTCCGAAAGCCCGATATTCCGAAATCTCAATATTCCGAAAAATAGTCCCCCTGGCAAAATTTAGAAATATTTTAAGTGGCACAAAACACACACAGCATTTTGTTTGCACAGCAGAGCGGAGACGCTCACCGGGCTATCACGCATATAACTTTTCCTAGGCAATATTTGTTAACTTAGCCTACTCTGGTTTTGAATATGGGGTAGGCTACCACTCATGCGAAGGAAACCACCGGCAGATTGTCGCAGGACATTACGCAGATCTTGTCAAGCACTGACAAAGCATGCATCTGTTGGCAATCTGTTGCAAATGCATGTGTGTATAATAATATTCTGAATTCAAGTTAATGCTTGTGAAATAAAGGCATTTATATGTTTATGATTGTGTGATTCATTGGGATGTGCATGTGGGCAATAGTGGTTCACGTTGCTGTACTCACAATTTCGGAACAGCGTCGGAAAAATGGGCTTTCGGAACATTGCCATGGAACCTTGGTCAGGTAATAGCCGAGTGACAGCTGATTTGACAGTACTGCTGTTGTTTTAAGCAAATAAAATGTGGAACGTCCTTATACGTGTTTAAGGAGGGGTTGTAAAGGTGCTCATATCTTCGGACCTCTTCTGTTATGTTTGTTCATAATCAACAAGAATAAGCTTGTGAGACAGTCTGCAGGATATTCATAAAAAACCGTGTCATTAGTATGAACAGTTGAGACAACTTATCCCTCTTTCGTCTTCCGGGTCACGACCTGGCAGGGAGAGAGGGAGCATGCGCAAAGACGCAAAGTCCAGTTCCTTATCCAATTCACCGTTACATGCCGCAATAGTCGAACTATCAACTGGATCGGATCGAGTTATCCAGGGGTGTTAGTCCGACTATGTGCGGTCCGACTACGATCCGACTAAGGTGCTTACATGAAACGGATAATGCGATTTCAGTCCGACTAAGGCAGTTATTCGAATCCATGTAACCACGGTCACTGTGTGAGTGGAAATAACTATGTGGAACAGTAGCACCATGGTTAGAGTCATTTAAGAGTGGGAGAGGCAGCGGTCGCTCCCGTTGAAGAGCTGAAATAGAACACACACACAAGCATACACAAAAACACACACACACACACACACACACACACATTAGAGTGGAGGCAGCGGTGGCTCCTGGTGCATTAGAGTGGAGGCAGTGGTCGCTCCCGTTGAAGAGCTGAAATATTGCATTAGAGTGGAGGCAGCGGTGGCTCCTGGTGCATTAGAGTGGAGGCAGTGGTCGCTCCCGTTGAAGAGCTGAAATATTGCATTAGAGTGGAGGCAGATGGAGACGTAATGAAGGAGGCAAGGCCGCGCTAACAGGTTCACTGTTTCATATGTTCAGCATGAACACCGTGCCAGACGGGGACCAGAGGCCACATTAGAATGGACATCTCCAAAATGACCAAACTCTCATACGGGGACCTGTCTCTCTCATCTCTTCTCTTCTCTTTCTCTCTCTCTCTCTCTCTCTTTCATCTCTTCTCTTCTCTCTCTTCTCTCTCATCTCTTCTCTCTCTCTCTCTCTCTCTCTCATCTCTTCTCTTCTCTCTCTCTCTCTCTCTCTCTGTCTCTGCCATTGCTCCTGTATCTCTTTCCCGCTTCCTCTCTCTATCTTTCTATCTGTATCGCTCTCTCTTTCTCCTCCTCTCTCTCTCTCTCTCTCCCTCCCTCCCTTCAGTCGCTCTCACTCCTCTCTTTCCCCAGAGGCTCCATAGGTTTTAATTTGAAATTAAAGTCCCTCTAATGTGACTGAATCTTAATACATCAACATTGATCTTCCTCTTCCTCCTCCTCCTCCATCCCATAGGGAGGAACTGTGGGCAGTGCCAGCTGCTGTTCTACAGGGACGTGGGCGCCGTCACCACCGCAGCAGACATCTGCAGACCCTGTGGTTGCCATGCCGCCGGGACCCTCAACGGCAGTGTGGAGTGTGAGGAGGTACGGCAGAGCCTCTGCTCAGCACCGGTCACACACACACACACCACTGGTCTCACACACACACACCACCGGTCTCACACACACACA
>NC_045165.1:2454634-2459634 GCF_900700415.2 Clupea harengus
TCTCCTCTTTCCTCTCCTCTCCTCTCTCCCCCCTTTCCTCCTCTCCTCTCTCCTTTTCTCTCCTCTCCTCTTTCCTCTCCTCTCCTCTCTCCCCCTTTCTCTCCTCTCTCTTTTTCTCTCCTCTCCCCTCCCCTCCTCTCCTCTTTCCTCTCCTCTCCTCTCTCCCCCTTTCCTCCTCTCCTCTCTCCTTTTCTCTCCTCTCCTCTTTCCTCTCTCTCCTCTCTCCCCTTTCCTCTCCTCTCTTTTTTCTCTCCTCTCCCCTCCCCTCTCCTCTTTCCTCTCCTCTCCTTTCCCCCCTTTCCTCTCCTCTCTCCTTTCTCTCCTCTCCTCTTTCCTCTCCTCTCCTCTCTCCCCCTTTCCTCCTCTCCTCTCTCCTTTTCTCTCCTCTCCTCTTTCCTCTCCTCTCCTCTCTCCCCCCTTTCCTCTCCTCTCTCTTTTTCTCTCCTCTCCCCTCCCCTCCTCTCCTCTTTCCTCTCCTCTCCTCTCTCCCCCTTTCCTCCTCTCCTCTCTCCTTTTCTCTCCTCTCCTCTTTCCTCTCCTCTCCTCTCTCCCCCCTTTTCTCCTCTCCTCTCTCCTCTCCTCTCTTCTCCTCTCCTCTCCCCCCCTCTCCTCACATGTACTTAAGTCTCTAGCAGGTGCAGATTTATTTTAACAAGTGCCACAACCAGCGTCACAAACTGTTGATTGGGGAAGTTTGTCCGAACACTGGTGATTTTGAGTGTTATTGTTGGTTTTCGCACGTCATAAAAGTTTATTTTATTTATATATATATAGCTATATATATTTTTTCACTCTTACCAGAGGCTCTATCACAGCACACCATCATCATTAGCAGTAGCTTAGTGATAAAACAGGTAATGTCCTGTCTGTCTGGAGAGCAAGGATGTGTTCTCATTTACCGTCCCTGATGCAGAGGAGTTAAGTGTGTGCGTTAGGAAAAAACGCCACTTACCGGAGCACTAAATGCCTGTCCGCGAGGTCTACGGAGGAACGTACAACATGGTTAATGCCCGAGGCTATCGCCCCCACAAATCTGTTTTATTAAGTTAGCATTTTTTATGCATGAGCTATGTTTGTTCCCAGGGTGAGCCCGTGTCCATTCCGTCCGTTCGCCAGAGGCTGGATCTTTAACCTTGTCACTTCTGCTTCCTCGCATATATCTTTCTTTTTTACATCTCAACCTTATGTGTGCTAATAGTTAATATTTATGTTGGGCCTCTCCACCCCGATCTCCTCCTCACTCCTCCTCCACCTCCCCTTTTCTTTCTCTTTCTCTACACACACACACACACACACACATACATACACACACATACACACGTACACACAATCACACACACACACATACATACACACTATCACACACACATATACACACACACACACACTCTCTCTTTCTCTCTCACACACACACACACACACACACACACACACACACACACACACACACACACACACACATACACACAATCACACACACATACAAACTCACATACACACTATCACACACACATATACACACACACACACACTCTCTCTTTCTCTACACACACACACACACACACACACACACACACACACACACACACACACACACACACACATCACACACACACACACACACACACACAATCACACACACAATCACACACACACACACTCTCTCTTTCTCTCTCACACACACACACACACACACACACACACACACACACACACACACACACACACACACACACACACACAGCGCCCTCCCAGCAGCCTCCTCCCCAGGGTCATGTTCAGAGCTCCGGTGCCGTCCAGCTGACCTGGGGTGCCCCTGACTCCCCGAACAGCAACGCGCTGAAATACCAGCTCTTCAGAGACGCCCAGCTTATCCACACCATCCACAGTCACTACCCCTTCGGTGAGTCACAACACACACACACACACACACACACACACACACCACACACACACACACACGCTTACACTTACACTTACACACACATACACACACTTATACTGATACACGTTGCAGTCTTACACACACACACACACACACACACACACACACACACACACACGCACACACACACATTCACTTACACTTACACTGACACACACACACATACACACATTTACACTGATACACGCATGCAGTCTTACACACACACACACACACACACACACTCTATGTGTTGTGTACTTAACTATGTAGTACTATATTTTCCTGCTTTGTCCTTTCGTTTCGATTAGACTCGATGATTTTTGAAGACGACGGCTTGGACCCGTATGAGGTGTACTCCTACCAGCTCCTGACCAGCAACGTGCAGGGCAACACCAGCAGCGTGGAGGTGAGCTACCGCACCCTGGCCACCGCCCCCACGCAGGAGCACCTCCTGCTCCTCCAGCAGGGCCGCGCCAAACCCCACAGCGTCTCCTTCAACTGGACCTCCCCGCAGAACACCTCCGGGCCCCTGGAGCGCTTCGTCCTGGGCTCGGTGGACGAGCTGAGCGGGCGGGAGCAGGTCCACTACACGGGCCTGCAGTCGGAGGCCACCGTCCGAGGACTCAGCCCCTTCACCCGCTACGCCTTCACGCTCCAGGCCTGCACCAGCGGAGGCTGCGGCCACAGCGACAAGGTCGCCGTGGTGACGGCCCAGATTCCGCCCCTGCATCAGGCCCCGCCCAGAGTTCGGACCCTGGGCCCCAGCGAGGTGGAGGTGGAGTGGGACCCGCCGGCACAGCCTAACGGTAAGAGCCGTGGCCGCGTGCGTGCTTTCAACCGTAGAAAACACATGTCGGTTACAAGATCTCTCATGTAAAAAGGGTGAAAAAAATCCAGACGTATTTAATAGAAGTCCTTTGTTTGGACTGAAAAAAAAGAGGCTGGATCCCCGACCCAAAAGTTTGCACAATGCTCACGTCGAGTTTCTGTCTGTCTGACTTTGCCACCCCGTCGTGCTATCAATGAGAAAGTGATCAAATAAATATATAATACTAAACGACGGGAAGAAAAGGGCTCTGCCTCTGTATCTAGATTAACATTAATAGCTTTTCCACATTGTGGTGCTGTGGTCTGTGGAAGACTCCACTGTGCCGTATGAATGTTAAATGAATAGAATCACAAGAGAATTTTTAATTTGGGGGGGGATGGGTGATTAGTGCTTACATTTATGCATTGTAGCCCCGCGCCATTGTAGCCCCAGCCGAGGCCCCTACCGCTGTATATCAGTGTCATTTAATGGCTGTTATCACGCTTTTCTCCCCACATCACTTCATTAACATGGGGGCATTAAGAAATGCCCGCAGAGAATTCAACCAAATGTCTTTTACTGCAGCATTGATGCCTTTCAAGGCTTCTCGCAATTTTTTTTTTTTTTTTTTTTTCCCCCTCCACAATTTCAATCACCAAGTCTAAATGGTGTGTTATCAGTGGCTGGTCTTCAGTTGAAAGCATCCTTTGTAATCAAGCCTTAATTGACTTCCTTTTTTCCACACATTTATCAGTTTTGGTGTGAATGCCCCCCCCCCCCCCCTCCCTCTCCCCCGCCTCCGCAGGTATAATCATCAGGTATGAGCTTTTCATGCGAGGGCCCCTCCAGTCGCCAGACAATCGCACCGCCCCCCCGGCCGAGGAGAGGGTTTTCCTCAGCAGCGGTTGGCTGAATCCACAGCCACTCATGCACTCGGCCAATGAGAACGTCCTGTCGCCACCACAGAGCAGGACGAACCTGTCCAACCTGGAGTCTTTCTCCTGGTACGCGTTCAGAGTTCTGACAGTCAACATGGCGGGCAGCGTTCTCTCCGAGTGGATCACCGGACGCACGGCAGAGGATGGTAAGCAACTACAGTTACACACACACACACACACACACACACACACACACACACACACACACACACACACACACACACACACAAACACACAATAAAGGACTATGAAACAGACCAGGCCCAGATCAGATCCATATTTGTTTTGGAGTTAGCTGCAACATAGGGTGATACCAGAACACCCAGAACACTTGTCAGATCTCCCAGTCTTTTAGGCTCAGTCTAAACCCCAGTCTATCTCCCAGTCTTTTAGGCTCAGTCTAAACCCCAGTCTAAATCCCAGTCTATCTCCCAGTCTTTTAGGCTCAGTCTAAACCCCAGTCTATCTCCCAGTCTTTTAGGCTCAGTCTAAACCCCTGTCTAAACCCCAGTCTATCTCCCAGTCTTTTAGGCTCAGTCTAAACCCCAGTCTATCTCCCAGTCTTTTAGGCTCAGTCTAAACCCCAGTCTATCTCCCAGTCTTTTAGGCTCAGTCTAAACCCCAGTCTTTTAGGCTCAGTCTAAACCCCAGTCTATCTCCCAGTCTTTTAGGCTCAGTCTAAATCCCAGTCTATCTCCCAGTCTTTTAGGCTCAGTCTAAATCCCAGTCTATCTCCCAGTCTTTTAGGCTCAGTCTAAACCCCAGTCTATCCCAGTCTTTTAGGCTCAGTCTAAACCCCAGTCTAAACCCCAGTCATCTCCCAGTCTTTTAGGCTCAGTCTAAACCCCAGTCTAAACCCCAGTCTATCTCCCAGTCTTTTAGGCTCAGTCTAAATCCCAGTCTATCTCCCAGTCTTTTAGGCTCAGTCTAAACCCCAGTCTAAACCCCAGTCTTCTAGGCTCAGTCTAAATCCCAGTCTATCTCCCAGTCTTTTAGGCTCAGTCTAAATCCCAGTCAAATCTCCCAGTCTTTTAGGCTCAGTCTAAACCCCAGTCTAAACCCCAGTCTTCTAGGCTCAGTCTAAACCCCAGTCTGTGCAGTTACCCGTACAGCATCAGAATCTGGACCAGAACCTTGGCGGATTCAAGGCCACATCTGCTACCAATGTGTAGATACTGCTCTCACCGTCAAAACCCACAGACGGTGCAGTTACCCAAATCACACCAGACTCCGGAACCGACCCAGATCAGTCCTGAAGTGAGATTCAACAGATAGCGCTCAACCCAAACCACTGGTACTGAAGTGAGATTCAACAGATAGCGCTCAA
>NC_045165.1:2464634-2474634 GCF_900700415.2 Clupea harengus
CGGCGTCCGAGCGGAGCTTCACTGCTGTGGGCCTGCAGCCCTACCGCCTCTACGACTTCACCGTCACCCTCTGCAACGCACTGGGCTGTGTGAGCAGCGACCACGCCAGAGGACGCACACTACCTGCTGGTAACACAATCTAACACAATCAAACAGTATTATAACACAATCTAACACAATCAAACACAATCAAACACAATCTAACACAATCAAACTGTATTATAACACAATCTAAGTATTATAACACAATCTAACACAATCTAACACAATCAAACACAATCAAACACAATCTGACACAATCAAACACAATCTAACACAATCAAACACAATCTAACACAATCAAACTGTATTATAACACTGTATATAACACTTCAACCCACAGTCATTAGATCAGATCAAACATAATCAAACTGTATTATAGTATTAATACATCAAAGTGCCGTTATTTAACGAAATCAAATCAGCAGAAACTGTATTGTAAAAATGTTTATAACACGTCAAGCCATAGTCATTTCAGCATATCAATTCAAATGAAGCTGTTTTATAAGATTGTTTATAAAAGCCCTTACCATGGGTTATTACTCGAAATCAAAGCAAGTCAAATCATAACTAATCAAATCATATTATTTATAACACTTCAAGCCATAGCAATTACACCAGATCAAATCAAATCAAGCTTCATTTCTACAATTTACAAATAACCTGACTACTGCCAAAGTAAGCGCAGGCTAGAAATCAAACGATAACAGAAAAACAGAGACAAACACAGAAAAAATAACTCTTTACTCTTTTGACTGTAGCTTTTTGCTTTGGTGATGGTTGCTTTGGTGATGGTTGCTTTGGTGATGGTTTGGGCGAAATGAATGCACTGATCCTTCACCTGTGTGTCAGACTGTTCTGAGCGTTCAGGTAGGCCTTCAGCCAGTTAGCACGTTAGCACATGTGGGCACATGTGTATTGGCCTTTAGCCTGTTAGCACGTTAGCACATGTGGGCACATGTGTATTGGCCTTTAGCCTGTTAGCCAGTTAGCACATGTGGGCACACGTGTATTGGCACTCAGTGTTCAGTAATTGGCCCTTATGAATAGGAAGGTGCCAGTGAGTTAACGGCTTCCCCTTACTTTCTTCTTTTATGTGTCCTCATGATTCACCCTCAAATCTCATTTACATCAGAGTATCTGTCAAACGTCCGTCTTCCAACACTGCCTCGTGTCCAGGCTGGGTTTTGCCTTATTTATTTTGGTTAATTATTTAGCTAATTAGTTAGTTCATTATTATAAATGTCTGAACTTTTCTGTTCACTTTGGTTGAATTATGTCAGTGTTTTACTCTTCGGATGAAGAGTGGAGCACAGTACAAATAAAAAGGCAAGGTCCAGTACTGGAATGGATAGCAGTCTGCAGGTGTATACGAGATAGAGAGAGAGAGAGAGAGAAAAAGACACAGAGAGAGGACAGGAATTTGTTGAGCAGAAATAGACTAAGGTCTAATTAGGTGTTTAAATCACGACGTAGTATGTTTTGTCCTAGACAGGGGTGCTGAATGGCTGTTAATTTTCATTTTAATATTAATGAAGGGACTATAATGGGATGTGTCCGTCACAGACCTCCATCACTTTGTTTAAAGCCAAGCCCTAAGTTGTTGAGGGACGTGTGAGTGACAAACAGCCTTTAATTGCACCGCTTGACTTAGAGCTACACTTTAACTTCAGCAAAACTGTGAGGAGAAAGAAAAAAATGGAGTTAAATTCGAGTGAATGTTAAGTGCTGCCCTTCCGATCCCTTTCAGTGTTCTAAAAATAACGGTAATCTCACAGGGATACACTAGTATGGGCGACGTATTCATTTAATGTCAAGTTCACTGAGTGTGTTTTGTTTCACATTAGTACGGCACTTCACACCGTGAGCGTGATCTCAGAGCACCTACACACACACACAGAAGGTGGAAGAAATGAAACGATAGTGTGGTGAAAGCAAACAAAGACACAAATGAGAAGAGAACAGGAGTGTAGTCGTAGTACAATCACTAAGAGTCCATATTGGTTTTTAAAACGCAATGGTGAATGAGTGTGAATATGTTCAGACCTAATGCAGGGGCATCGTTTGGAAAAGAAAGACAGCAAGGGTTTGTTTTTGTTCTGACACTCAGAGAGCACTTCCCGTCCTAACTGGCACTTCGACTAGTGCGTAACTTGCAATTACAGCTAGTTACATTTCTGCACTTCTTTTTCTTTTTTATTTCATTTTGTTATATTTCTTATGTAAAGTAGTATTTATTGTTACACCAGGTTCTATTGCTCGTAGCTTGAATATTCTCTCCCCTTGTACGTCGGCTTTGGACAAAAGCGTCTGCTAAATGACTAAATGTAAATGGACACTGTAGTATGTTAGTCACCATTTTACATCCTTAACACTAGCCTGTCCAGAGGGCCCAACCCGCCGCAGCTTTAAGATGTCAGGTGAAGCTATACTAGTGTTCTCTGCGAGTGTACGTGCATTTATTCTATAGCTGTTGTTGTAATGCATGTGTTGTCCGGGAGTATTTTTTTTTTCTCTGGTCTGTGTTGGGGCTGGCGTTCATCCTGAGAGATTGGTCTGTGTGCGGCCACAGCAGGCAGGCTGTCGGGCGGAGTGACATATCTCACTCCTTATCTCCCTGCCCGTGTCCAGCAAGTGGCCCTGCATTAGAGGGACGTGGGTGGGGGGGGGGGGGGCTACAGCTGTACACTCTCACCGTCTCAACGTCTGACACCTCATCTCTCCCTCACATCTTCATTCTTTCATTTATTTATCTTTTACATTTGTCTTTTTCCCCCCTGCCGTCACCCTTATTCCCATTGCTCTGAGACATTTCCCCCCCCCCGCGCCCCCCCCCACCCCCGCGCCCCCCCCGCCCCCGTCTCCGCTGCACAATTGCTCCACGGCTCCAGCTCCCTCTCTCAGCCAGCACCTCTGCACGCGCACACTACTTCATTTGTGGCGTAACCAGGGGAAATTCATTGTGCGGCAGTAAAAACAATTTACTGTTAATTACAAGGAGAAAAATGTGCCGTAGCGTAGCCCTGCGATTGCCATGAATCACGGAGCACTCCCGGAGATTTATAACGAATATGTAAGTAGGATGAATTAGCAAGGTTTAATAACAGAGACACAAATCACACAGACTTCAAGGGACTTTAATTGATACAGTGGAGAGTGATGGGCATGAATCACTCATGGCTCTGCAGTAGAGGAACATATGGTCACCTCAATATGCTGCATCTTAAAGTGCTGGGGACCCTACAGTATAGCAGTGTGTGTGTGTGTGTGTGTGTGCTGTCATTGCCTGCTCCATATGGCAGTGGATGTACCGCTCTCGGTCTGATCATTTTTGGAGGGTTTCATAGATTTATTTTGTGTCAGTGTGTATGTCTGTGTGTGAGTGTATGTGTGTGTGTGAGTGTGTGTGTGTGTATATGTGTGTGTATGTGTGTTTCAAATATATTTAGAAACCATAAAATAGTTGATTAGTCCTTTGATCTATAAATGGACATCATGTTATTTATTTTGTTTTGTTTCGGGTTGTAACGGTTTCGTCACCTGGAACATTGTTTTTAGAAAAAAAGGTTTAGACTTTTAATGATCAGATTTTTTCTCATATTGCCTTCGCCACTTCAATGAGCGCGCCGTTGTTGTTTGCTCCCCCCCCCCCCCCCCCCCCCCACTCCACGCAAAGCACAATGCTAATTTATGCCGGGGCCTCGCCGCCACGCCGCAATTGTTAAAATAACAGATGGTTTGGATTCCTCTTCCTTTCTTTTGACACTTAGAGACACTCTTTATCTGGGCACGTGCGGATTATGCTTTTATTACAGCCTATTTGGAGAGAACCTCCATGTTACCCCGGCATGCAAACAAGATGGCAAACAAACAAATCCAACCTGTTTGCCTGAGCGTTCGCCTGCTACATCCCCCCATTACCACGCGCTGCCCCTGCACCTCTGCCAGGATTTAATGTTGATGATCGCAATTCATGCCATCCTTCCTGTGCTTTTTATTGCAGCCTGTATACACAATGCACATTACTATTATATCGGCGCGCCATTAGGCAGCATTACCATCTGTTCAGACAGCGAAGTTGGCATCTGTTGCCACCACTTTGAAAATCATATCATATTCTTCTAAATACCCCCCCTCAGCCTCCAGAATGAACTGTGTGTAGGCCGGCCCCGGGTTCGGAATAACAAGGCAGCAGCGTAATAATTATGGCGGGTGTGTGTGTAACTTCCTTTGGAGTCCCACAGGAGGATTCAGGCAAATGCGAAGTGTGTGTGTGTGATGGGGGGTGTGTGGTGTGTGGTGACGTCGGACCTGGGTCTTTATTTGTGTGTAAACCTGGCCTCCGTGTGCACATGTGGACGAGTGAATGTCTGTAAACGCTTTATTAGCTAAGAGAATGACACGCACGCCTCCAGAGACCGGGAGAAGGACACTCAATTGGTTTTTGTTTCGTTTTTTTTTCTTCTTTTCTCTCTTTATTGTTTACCTTAGCAGAAGAAATACAATTCATGAGAAACACTGACAAACACAGATGGAGACGCAAACAGATGTAATGAAGAGGAGAATGGAGATGGCGTCACGTAAATCCTTTGTTGAATTAGAGCGAGCAAGAGTAAATGTTTAAGCTGTCGTGTGTGTTATTCTTTAAGTGTACATATTTTTCTTAGCCTAGTTTTCCTTCCTTTCCGAAAGCCCGTCCTCTTTGGCTTGTTAGCAGCGCTGATGATGATCTCCCAGGCCTGATTGTGTAACGCTGCAGCATTTGAAAAAGAGAGACACACAAGTTATTGATCCTTTGCGGAAACACGAACAGCTAATCAAGCGTTGATGTAATGTTTTATGTATATTACATCCATAAAGACAAGCAGTACAAGTGTATTCCGCCTGTACACATCTCATTGACGTGAACTGTGCCATGCATATTTCTTTCTGAAGGAGGGGGGAGACAATTATGCGTAAATCAATACTTTTCCTGTTCCAGAAATAAGTATTATAGTGCATTTTAAAAGGCTGCGACCTGCCGGCTCATAAAAAATGTCACGCGCCGTGGAAACAGTAAACACTTAGAGTCTCGTCCCTAGACAGCAGCTACAGCTGGACCAGACCTGCGGCGTGCCAAAGTCAGCTGTCATATGAGCTGTAATAACCAGTTTATGTAGTGTATTCATTAGTATGACGAAGGCCATATAAACCTCTTTGTCTTCGCTGTGGACCAGGTTTGCAGACGGGCCTGTGCATTAGCACAGAGGGGGGAGAAAGGAAAAAAAAAAAAACATTAAAAGCTTTGATGAAATTAGATTAAAGACAAAAGTAGATTAGCTGGGTTGTGAAGTACCGCCAATATTTGCATTGTCTATGCAGAAAGAGGCCGTAACAAAATCATGTATCGAAGGAAAAACAGAATATAGCTTCAGAAATTCAGTGTTTTAACATGCTAGCACATTGTTAGTTATCTTACTGTGTGTTCATGCATGACGATAAACTCATTAGTGCTTCAAACCTCTTGCCAACAGTGTCTATAGTGAAGTCCCTCCACTGCAGACTGGAAGCACTATCTATTTCACTATCCTAATGGCATATATAGGCATATTGTCAGTCAGACGTCGTCTTTGCCGGCTTTATGTTTTAAGGCGAAAACGATAAATGTCTGCCGCAACTTCACACAAATCCCATTAAATCAGCTGGGGGAATTTTAAATGATATCAGAGTTTCAATTATATAGACTCAAGTGATATTGATTGCGTGTAATTTATGTCACACATGGCGAGGTGGGCCTGAGAAGACAACACGTCCATTGGCCGTTTAGCGCTTTTATTAGTTCACTTCCTGAGGACGGTGTACCAGGGAGAGTGGACCAAATGCACATAGGATGTGTCAGCGCGGGTAATTTACTCTCCTCTGGCATATATGAGGCCCCCATTTAGGCCATTACTGCACCGCACCGGGGTCTGTGGGATGACTATAAACTTACTTTTCTTCTCACTCGCTTTCTCCTCCATCTCTCTCTCTCTCTCTTCTCTCCCTCTCTCTCTCTCTCTCTCTCCCTCTCTTTCTCTCTCTCTCTCTCTCTCTCTCTCCCTCTCTCTCTCTCTCTCTCTCCCTCTCTTTCTCTCTCTCTCTCTCTCTCTCTCTCTCTCTCTCGCTCTATCCCTTCCTGCCCATCTTCTCCATTCTATCCATTTTCTATCCATCTCCTCTTTTTTTTTCCTCTCCCTGTTTTATTCCTCATAGCTCCGGCAGGTTTGAGTCGCCCTAAATTAACGGCGCTGAATATGACAGCGATGGCGGCGTCGTGGGCTCCCCCCCGAGAGCTGAACGGACCCCCGCCCCTCTACCAGCTGGAGAGGACCGACGTGTCTCTCTCCGACCCCTTTGACCCCGTCGTCAGAGGCATCCGCTTCCCAGGGCACGGCTACTTCCGGTTTCCCAACTCCACGCTCCCCGTTAACACAGACTTCACAGGTATGAACCCCCCTCGACCTTCAACCTCCCGCCAACGTCCTGAGTACGGCTAGAGATGTAAATACACAGGAGTGTAGTTGATTTGTTAAGCTATGAAAAGAAAAGAAAGAGTATAGTTACGTAGCGAAAGGTAACATATTACATTGCACATTGTAAACACACCACAGTACAATTAGTGTGTAAAGTCAGTATGATTCTGAAATTGGCTACTACATTTATTTGATATGACAACCAAAGTCCTTCAGTAGTACAGAGAATAAACACATGATAGAAATATTATGAGGTCATGCAGGATACATTTGTGCAAATTATTATTATTATTATTATTATTAGCAGAGGTTGCTATTAGCAGAGGTTATTATTAGCAGAGGTTATTGTTAGCATGGCATTATTATTAGCAGAGGTTATTGTAAGCATGGCATTATTGTAAAACATACCATATCTTAGAGGGCATTTAGCTTTTGTAGTGTGATCCACAAAAGGCCTCTTGTGGGACTGTATCATCTGCGGTCCAAAGAGGGGCTCCCATGTTGTGTTTTAGCATTGGAGTGGTCCTAAATGTTTCTGCATGCATTAGCACTGCTGTGCTCCTGCGTGTCTGTAAATGTGTTTCTACTGGAAACGTCCTGTGTGGGTGTGGAGGCTGAGGTCCAAAGAGGTGCTCAAACGGAAGTGGTGCTGCTGCTGCTGAAGTGGGCCTTGGTGTCTGTGAATATGTTTGCATTCAAAACATCCTGATTATGTTTATGCATGTGCGGAGATTGAAGAGGTGCTGTGCATTTTGTGCGTGTGCGTGTGCTCATACCGAAGTTCTTTGCACATGGCCTATGTGTGTCTGTGGGCGTGTGTGTGTGTGTGTGTGTGTGTGTGCGTGCGTGTGTGTGTGTGTGTGTGCGTGTGTGTGTGTGTGTGTGTGTGTGTGTGTGTGTGTGTCTCAGCTATGTGATGTTAATGTGTCAGTGGTCTATGTGTCTGTGGTGTCTGTGGTCTATGTGTCTGTGGTGTCTGTGGTCAATGTGGCCTATGTGTCTGTGTATGTGGCCTATGTGTCTGTGGCCTATGTGGCCTTGGCCAATGGGGAAGAGCTCCAGATCTGTTTGCTCCTCCTCTTCAAGTCTACTTGCGTTGAGACGTATCTTCCCCCTCCTCGATGCGTATCGCAGCTGGGCCAAAATGAATGACTTCCCAGATTAGACAAAGGGCAATTATATTATAGTTTTTGTTTACAAACATAATTGGAGAATTGGACTCCAAATGAATACAGGTTCTGGTTGGTTCCGCTGATGCAAAGGACCCCTCTGCCTGCCATTCGTTTCAATTATGTACATTTTAATTGGGTTTAGTGTTTATTAGGAGGTCCTTCTTTGGAGCGTCCCATTGGTCAGTTCCAAATACTCTGTTTGGAGTCTTGAATATGAGATTATCTTCACCAAATCACAGACGTGTCAGCCCTCGATTGGAGTCAGTTGTGTGCCTCAAACGCAAACACTGGACGATTAGAGTCAAGGAAGGCTGTTTATGATCGGGATTGTTTTGATCTTTTTATACTTCATGCTGTTTACAACTGTGTGTGTCACTCTGTGCAGGTTGCTGTCACGAGATTCCAAATGAGCTAGTTCTCAAACTCACAGTTTAAAAGTGTCCAAAAGACGTAGGCAGTGTGTGTGTTTAAAAGTGTCCAAAAGACGCACGCAGTGTGTGTGTTTAAAAGTGTCCAAAAGACGCAGGCAGTGTGTGTGGTTAAAAGTGTCCAAAAGACGCACGCAGTGTGTGTGTTTAAAAGTGTTTAAAAGACGCACTCGGTGTGTGTTTAAAAGTGTCCAAAAGACGCACGCAGTGTGTGTGTTTAAAAGTGTTTAAAAGACGCACTCGGTGTGTGTGTTTAAAAGTGTTCCAAAAGACGCAGGCAGTGTGTGTGTGTGTTGGGAGGGATTCCCAGGAGCATTTGTACAGCTTGGTGTATTAATGTTAGAAATGTCACAGACCAGTGTCTGCCTGCGTGTGACTTATGTATCATTTATTTGTCAAATAAGCCCTTTTAGCCCCCTCATTATTGCATCTGTCACCCGGCCGCTGAATGAAGATGAAAACGTACAATTTCAGGTCTTCTGGAGTGTAACACGTGGCCCCAGAATATCAAAGGGATCCGACTTTATTTGTAGTAAAAAAGAGGCAATTAGCGGCTCGTCCCTTAGAAGTCGGGGGACATTAAATTGCCTTTTTAAGGAGCGTGCATATAAATAGGTAACCCTTTTTGACCTTGCAATTGGAGGAAATGAATGGCCATCCCCCCCCCCCCTAACTCTATTAACATTTAGTACTGCAATTTCCACTTTTTTCCTTAAATAATGACAAACGGATAAATCTTTATAAATCAAGCCCCAACTTGAGTTGAGCTCGCGCCCTAATTGATCAATGGTTGCAGTCAACGCAGCGCGCGTCCTTGGGCACGCTGTGGGTTATAAATGGCCACCAGCTAATGAAGGCTCACAGGAGAACAGCAGCCCACCGACCGCAGGCACCGGTCCAGTCCAGTCCAGTCCAGTCCAGTCCAGTCCAGTCCAGTGCGGTCCAGTCCAGTCCAGTCCAGTCCAGTCCGGTCCAGTCCAGTCTGGTCCAGTCCAGTCCAGTCCAGTCCAGTCCAGTCCAGCCCGGTCCAGTCCAGTCCAGCCCAGTCCAGTCCAGTCCAGTCTGGTCCAGTCCGGTCCAGTCCAGTCCAGTCCAGTCCGGTCCGGTCCAGCCCAGTCCAGTCCAGTCCAGTCCAGTCCAGTCCAGTCCAGTCCAGTCCAGTCGCCACATCACACTGGTCTTGTGTAGGCGACTAACATTGGGCAGATACAGTACATATATAAATGCAAGAAAAAAAGTCTCCGGGTGGCATGGGGAGTCTGTGGGAGTGTGAGTGTGTGTGTGTGTGTGTGTGTGTGTGTGTGTGTGTGTGTGTGTGTGTGTGTGTGTGTGTGTGTGTTGAGGGAGTCTGTGTGAGTACACCTTATTGATGTAAGTCTGTATGGTAGTTTGTGCTGTGTCTCTATTGGTGTGTGTGTGTGTGTGTGTGTGTGTGTGTGTGTGTGTGTGCATGTGTGTGTGTGCGTGCATGCGTGTGTGTGCGTATCTGTGTGTGTGTGTGTGTGCATGTGTGTGAGTGTTTGCCTGGTGTGTGTGTGTGTGTGCATGTGTGTCAGTGTTTGCCTGTGTGTGGTCCTGCCCAGGCCGGTGTTTGTCAGGACAAAGGGTTGAGCTTAAGTTTCCTAGAGAAAGAGTCTCTTGTACTGAAGCGAAGAGGTGTAAACAAAGGCTTTGAGTAGAACAGCGACACTAAACATCAGTGCTACTGTAGGAAAACCCTCTGGAGTGTGTGTGTGTGTGTGTGTGTGTGTGTGTGTGTGTGTGTGTGTATCAGTGCCACTGTAGGAAAACCCTCTGGAGGTACACCATGTTCGGGGCTGAAAGGGCTTGTTCTTTTCTTCACTTTAAGCCAGGGTTTACATGCAGTGTA
>NC_045165.1:2479634-2482134 GCF_900700415.2 Clupea harengus
TAGTTGTTGTAACACAGCCATCACAGCACACAGAGAGTGTGTGTAGTTGTTGTAACACAGCCATCACAGCACAGAGAGTGTGTGTGGTTGTTTTAACACAGCCATCACAGCACACAGAGAGTGTGTGTGGTTGTTTTAACACAGCCACCACAGCACACAGAGAGTGTGTGTGGTTGTTTTAACACAGCCATCACAGCACAGAGAAAAGCTCCATGGACCGGAGCGGCGCAGTCCACACCAATGACTGCTTCAGCTGTAATTGCTGTTTGATTCTGCTGAATACTGTGGCTTAGTAGGAACAGGAAGACAGATAAGCACGCGCTAATACGCCAGTCGCTCTTCATTTTCACTGTGAAATTCAGAATCAACATTGTTATTTAAAGAGGGAAATAATTACTTTGTTGTTACATAAACTCAATCTGTGGCTGTTTTTTTTTTTTCCTCTCTCTCTCTCTCTCTCTCTCTCTCTCTCTCTCATTCTTCTTTTGGGATTCCGGGAAAAACTTTCAAACTGTGGCAGTGTTTGAATTGGAGTCCAATTAACTTGTTACCCGCAGCCATTTAGTGGGCGATAGCGAGAGCATACTAATTAAGCCCCAGCCCCTGCGTTTACACAGAGGAGGGCCTAGCCAATTGCTCGGTGGTGATGATGAAAGCAATCATGAAAGATGATTTCGTTTCGAGTGTCCACGAGACCAGCGACGATCTCTCCCCTCCAATACTCGAGTGCCAAAACACACCGCCATTTTCCCCTCATTGACAAACACATTCTGGGGAGGGTGGGGGGGGGGAGTTAGTTTGATAATTATAACTAAAAGTGGTGTCATGGCCAATTAATACCCCCTGATAGCGAGCCCATTAGTTGCCTCCATTAGCGACTTCAACAACTCTAATGGGATTACCACCATGGGACTCTAATTGGGCGTAGCACAGGAGAGCGCTAGGCGCTAGGCGCTAGGTTTGTCCCTCTCCCTCTCTATCTAATGATGAAATTAATGAGCATTTTATGAAACGCTGCCTCATGAAAGAGTATTTAGTTACTGTAAAGGCTGTCACAAATGATGCCCAGTTTCAACCACCCACCCACCCACCCACCCACCCACCCACACACACTCACACACACACACTCACTTGCGCAGACTTATGCGTTAGCTCGTGCACACACACTCACATACACACTTGCACAAATTCCCCCCCACATACACATACACAAATAAGCTGTGCAGACACACACACACACACACACACACACACACACACACATACACACACACACACACACACACACACACACACACACACCACACACACACACACACTTCCCCTACATTGTTGCTATCAGTGGAATCAGCAGGAGTGGGCGTTGAGCTCTCTATAAAGAGCTGTTGGGCCCAGGGGCATGATTAGTAAAATCAGCACCACGGCCAGTTCCCAGCACATGTAAAACACACACACACACACACTTACTTAAAACACACACACAAACCCACACACTCAGACACACACACACTTAAAACACAAACACACACACATACACACACACACACACAAACCCACACACTCAGACACACACACACTTAAAACACAAACACACACACATACACACACACACACACACACACACACAGTTAAAACACACACGCACACGCACACACACACACACACACACACACACACACACACACCACACGCACAGACACACGCAACACAGACACACGCACACACACACACACACACACGTTAACTAGCACAAGAGACAAGAGTGGCCAATACTTAAAGCACACATGTTGATTAGCTGTTGAAGAGCTCTGCATTTATACTCATGCAAGTGTTCCACACACATTTAAAATATAAATATGCACATTTACAACATAAATATACACATTTAAAATACAAATATAAACATTTTAAATAGGAATATGCACATTTACACATGAATATAAACATTTTAAATATAAATATACACATTTTAAATATGAATATGCACATTTACAACATAAATATACACATTTAAAATACAAATATAAACATTTGAAATATGAATATGCACATTTACAACATGAATATAAACATTTTAAATATAAATATACACATTTTAAATATAATATACACTGTCGCTAATGTAATAGCTCCAAACAAACATCTTCTCGTAACAACAGCAGACAACAACAACACTTTTTACATACACTCTACAACACAGCTACTACACACACATGTTAACTACCACAACTGCTGCTAGCTGAGATATTGAAATCCATGAGAATGATCAGAAGAGGCAGAAACATACACGTTGAGATATCTACAGGACAGATTTGACCAGCTGAAGCTGAAGACTCATGGGTACATCACTCCATTCTCCTCTCTTCGCTCCGCATCCAACACTGGGAATCGGGCTGGGAAAGGGTCTGATAAGTGGGTCAAATGATTCAACCCACAGGCGGGAGTCTTTGCTTTGCGGGGATCCCTTGGTCTTCCTCACACACATACACACACACACACA
>NC_045165.1:2502134-2514634 GCF_900700415.2 Clupea harengus
CTCTCCTGCCCCGTGATTAATAGGGGATATTACTGTTTGATAATAAAGATCTTTTTAAATCTGGACCTATTATCAGAAGTAATGGTTATATTATGCCATGTTTGAAAAGCCATTGCATTAAGGCCCAGGGATCCGGCCTGGGAGAGCTGCTCTTTTTGAAGTATGGAAGAGCAAAAAGAATGACATTCTCCCTGTGTCTCGTTCTCCCCCCACTCTTCCTCTATCATTCCTTCTCCCTCCATCCCCCCCTCCTTCTCTCCCCTCTCTATCTTTCCCTCTCCCTCCATCCCCCCCTCCTTCTCTCCCGTCTCTATCTTTCCCTCTCTCTCTCCCCTCTCTATCTTTCCCTCCTTCTCTCCCCTCTCTATCTTTCCCTTTCCCTCCATCCCCCCCTCCTTCTCTCCCCTCTCTATCTTTCCCTCTCTCTCTCTACCCTCTCTATCTCTCTTTTTTCTCTCTCCCCACTCTCTCTTTCCATCTCTCTCTCTACCCTCTCTATCTCTCTTTTTTCTCTCTCCCCACTCTCTCTTTCCATCTCTCTCTACCCTCTCTATCTCTCTTCTTTCTCTCTCCCCTCTCTATCTTTCCCTCTCTCTCTCTACCCTCTCTATCTCTCTTTTTTCTCTCTCCCCTCTCTATCTTTCCCTCTCTCTCTACCCTCTCTATCTCTCTTCTTTCTCTCTCCCCTCTCTATCTCTCCCCCCCCCCCCCCCCCCCCCTCTCTCTCTCCGCAGGCAATTTGAGCGGCTTGGCTCCTTTCACCCGCTACAGGCTGACGTTAACGGCCTGCACTCAGGTGGGATGCGTGGAGAGCGTCCCAGGCCGGAGCATCAGCACTCCTCAAGAGGGTAAAGTCATTTAGTCGTTTAGTCGTTTAGGAAAAGCATGAATAATAAAAGCACAGAGAGCTGGGAGAGATGCTCGTGTCATGGGGGGGGGGGGGGGGGGGGGGGTGGGGGGCTCAAATGGGGCTGAGCCATTTGCTAAAGCAAACTCCAAACTCATTTGATGACAGAGTGAGTCTCCAGCCTGTAATTGCTACATTTTTTATGTTTTATGTTTTTGGATATTCACCTTCTCTCACGTGAGAGGTGGGCTTTTAGGGCTTGTCTGTGTGTGTGTGTGTGTGTGTGTGTCTGTGTCTGTGTCTGTGTCTGTGTGTCTGTGTCTGTGTGTCTGTGTCTGTGTGTGTGTGTGTGTGTGTGTGTGTCTGTGTGTGTGTGTGTGATTGGGGTGTGGCAGACGGTCAAGGGGGGTGGGTGGTGGTGTGAAAGTTGCTGGTGAGACTTAAGAGGGGAGTTGAGTGTGCGAATGAATCAAACGCCGTACCCTTTAATGACATGCATCTTTAATAGCGGTAATGCAGATTAATGGGCTTTTTAATTGCTGTTACATTGTTCATGCAAGAGCCTTGTCATTAACGTGAAGCATCTGAAAGATGAATGGAGGCGTCTCCATTGCAGCATGCCACACTGGAGAGTGCGCAGACACTCGGCCTAAAAAGAATTGATTGTAGAGCCAAACTATGGGATGGAGAAGCCATCAAGCCGCTTGGTTTTCCACGGTTGCCGGCATGTTCCAGCACACTGACTGGGAACGCTTTTGCCAGGGTCCGCCGGCCGAACTCTTGAACTCCGGAGGGGTTCTATCCGGTTCCTCAAACCTCAAGTTCCTTTTTTCACTTTTCTTTCATTCTTTGTCTCTTCATTCATTCATTCTTTCTTTCTTTCTTTCTTTCTTTTTGTCTCTCTTGCGTCTTCCAGTCTTTTCCTTCTTTCATTCATTCATTCATTCTTTCTTTCTTTCTTTCTTTCACAGCATTTTTTTCTTAAATCCCCTCCTTTCTTTTCTTCTTGACATTTCCGTCTGTCGGGCTTTACGGTCCAGGAGAAGAAAGGCTTTTTTTCCTTTTGTCAGTACAGAGCCGCTGCCCCCCCCCCCCCCCCCTCTCCTCCTGAAACAGATAGAGAGAATAAAGACTGATTCATTGTCACTGGTAATTATTTCTCCCCCCTCGTCTGATGGCTTCACTGCTTTATGGAGTCGTTTGCAAATAAAATTAGTTCAGTTCGCGAGGATATTTGAATCTCCCTCGCTTGGCAAGGGGACTGTAGCATGAAATATGTGAGCAGGTTTTTTTCTTCCCCTCTGCCTTCCATTAATCTGCGTTGGGCTAAATAGCCTTGTTTAAGGGATAGTATGACGGCAGGGGTCATTGCGGAGTGAGGAAATCAATTTGATGTGGACTTGATTACAAAAAGTGAGATTACCGTATCGATTCTTGGCAGGAGAAATTTCAACATTGTTCTGGCGTGACGCGGCGCGGCCGGGCGACTCTGGGCACCGGGGCTTGTTCCTGCTCCGAACGCGCTCAATCTCTTTTGATCCCCCCTCATGTTTGACACCTCATTATCGCGCTTTCTTTTTGTCATGTTTAACTCACGCGCTCTCCGCAGATGTCCGACACACTACACACCAGACACACAGACCAGACACACACACACACACACACCACACACACACACATACACACATACACACCACATACACACCACATACACACACACACACACACACCACAGCGTGTGTCTCCCGAGGTTGGGATGATTTATTTTGCTCAGCGTCTGAGACACTTCCACCTCTCCATCCCCCTCTACCTCTGAACACCAGACACACACTCACACACACACACACACACACACACACACACACACACACACACACACTGGCTCTGGCTCCGGCTTTGTCTTGCTTTTGGCTTCAGCGCCCAAGGAGATTTTCTAATGATTTTGGAGTTATACGAGTATCAGTACTGTATAACTTTATTAAGCCTGCATTACTTTTCTGTCTTCTCTTTAAGAGTGTGATTTTACATCCATTTCATCAAATAACACGAGGTGCAGAATCCTACAGAATCACATTGTAACAACCACAAGGACTCTCATGAACAGTAATGCGAAGATGAGCTTATTTCCGGTTATTTCCTGGTTTGGTTACGCTGCCTCTCTTTCAGACGAGACAGGGGGCTCAGTGTGAGTCTGCCCCCCCCCCCCCCCCCCCCACACACACACTCACACACACACACACACACACACACACACACACACACACACACACACCTCCTGGTCCTCCCAGTCCCAATGCACACTCAGCAGGCTAGACAGGGGAGGTCGCTTGCAGGGGTCGCAGAGGGGTCGCTCTCACTCCAACCCCCCAATGCTGTCCATGGCTGAAGGTCTCTGTGGGGGGCGGTGTAGGTGCAGGGGGATCCCCTAGCCCAGATGTGTCAGGGGTTACCCTCCGCTCCTGTGGGGTGTCAGGGTTTACCCTCCGCTCCTGTGCTGGTCTGTGGGGTGTCAGGGTTTACCCTCCGCTCCTGTGCTGGTCTGTGGGGTGTCAGGGTTTACCCTCCGCTCCTGTGGTGGTCTGTGGGGTGTCAGGGTTTACCCTCCGCTCCTGTGCTGGTCTGTGGGGTGTCAGGGTTTACCCTCCGCTCCTGTGGTGGTCTGTGGGGTGTCAGGGTTTACCCTCCGCTCCTGTGCTGGTCTGTGGGGTGTGTGAGGGTTTACCCTCCGCTCCTGTGCTGGTCTGTGGGGTATTAGGGTTTACCCTCCGCTCCTGTGGTGGTCTGTGGGGTGTCAGGGTTTACCCTCCGCTCTTCTGCTGGTCTGTGGGGTATTAGGGTTTACCCTCCGCTCCTGTGGTGGTCTGTGGGGTGTCAGGGTTTACCCTCCGCTCCTGTGCTGGTCTGTGGGGTGTGTGAGGGTTTACCCTCCGCTCCTGTGCTGGTCTGTGGGGTGTGTGAGGGTTTACCTTCCGCTCCTGTGCTGGTCTGTGGGGTGTTAGGGTTTACCCTCCGCTCCTGTGCTGGTCTGTGGGGTGTCAGGGTTTACCCTCCGCTCCTGTGCTGGTCTGTGGTAGAGGGCCTCCACATGTCTGTAATGAAAGGCACGGGTGTCTGATGTTATTCCACTGCATCATTTACTGTATACCTAAATAAATAACTCGGCTCCTGTCCGTCCTCATAGACAACCTGAACTCTTACTCACACAAGGGTAGTCGTACACACACACACACACAAAAGAGAAGGAGATATTTGACATTGCTATGAAAATAAATGTGTGTGTTTCTCTGTGAAGAGGGAGTTTTTCTTTGCCCCTGTGTTCTGCATGCTTGTGCTCAGGGCCGAGCCCAAGGCTCGGAGTCAGTTTATTTTAAAATTGAAATTTGAATTCAGTGTTAGGCCAACAGACACGAGTGCACATACATACACACACACACGCGCACACACACACACACATTCATATTTGTATCTTTTTCCCCCATATGCTCTCAGCTCCAGATGAGGTGATGCCTCCCAGTGCCGGCCCGCTGGCGGACTCTCTTCTGGTCCTCTGGAGTCCTCCTCAGAGGCCCAACGGCGTCATCACAGAGTTCCTGCTCTACAAGGACCACACGCTTGTCTACAGGGGCAACGACACACAGCTCAACATCACGGGTAGGAACACACTTCCTGTCACATGCTTCAGCCCAGCCAATCAGAGTCCACAGGGGCAACGACACACAGCTCAACATCACGGGTAGGAACACACTTCCTGTCACATGCTTCAGCCCAGCCAATCAGAGTCCTCAGGGGCAATGACACAGCATTTAACTTCACAGCTGGGAATCCACTTCCTGTCACATGCTTCAGCCCAGCCAATCAGAGTCTTCAGGGGCAATGACACAGTATTTAACTTCACAGCTGGGAATCCACTTCCTGTCACATTTTTCAGCCCAGCCAACGCTGCTGAAAATAATAATGGACACTGCCATTGACAATGGGTTTGGTTCTTCTGATTCACATCTTTTATATCATTCTACCAGTAGTCTGTTCCTTTATTTTAACATAAATGAATTGTAACTTGTCAGCAATACGTTGCTACACAGCACTTGAAACTTTAAATCTGCTTGCAAGAACAACTTTTCAGCAACAAATCAAAATCATCGAAAAAGGCATTATTCAGATAACGTTTTTTAGCGCTTTGGCCAGTAGCCATATAACAAACGGGATTATGTGTAGTCCGCCGGTCCTTGTTTAAAAATAAATCCCTTCAGAGCGGGACAAGATTCCTCTGCTCCGCCTCAGGGTCCTGTTCATCCTGCTGGGATTACGTTTCCAAGAGTGAGCGGCAGACTAGAGATTAGCCCTGTCATGGGTGCTAATGCCGAGCAGAAACTTAACGAGAGATGGATATGAACCTCGGAGAAAAGTTTCATTTCCACTGAAACAGTTACTGCAATTCTCTGGGAAGCACAAAGCATGTCAAACACCTTATCATGGTGGTGGTAGATGAGGAAGGCTCCTAAATTTATAAATTAAAATCAGAAAATAAGTTAATCTGAAAGAATACCTCGGTCTAACCCTGCTCAGAGGAAACCACAGAGGAACTACACACTCACTAGTAGCCTCTATCGATGGACAGCTTGTCAATCAACCGCCATTTACTATGGTTGTTACAGTAACCATTCAGAGTTTTCCGTTTTCAGAGCATTGATATAGAACGGTGATTCAACGTTCTTTACTTCACAGGTGTCCCATTATACAGAAATATCAGGACACCTGCAAGCCAATCAGAAAAGAGTATTTCTCATCACTGGGGTATATGTGTGAATATTTGCCATCGTGGATATTTTGTCAGACAAAACGTGATTTTGCACAAGGAGGGGCCTCGGACAGGCAGTTAACATCTCTTTTGCACGTCACGGCGAGGTTATCAGCCATCAGGGTCTCCCTGTCTTCCTCACCGAAGACCAGGCTCCTGGCCACTAAGAGGTCTCGGCCCTTTTACCAGGCCTGTCATGCCATGGAGACGTCCGTGGTTCAGCTCTTCATAAATATAAAATGGCCTATCGAAGTCAGTCACTTTAACACTCAGGCAGCCGTGATGCTCTCAGACACAGACTGGACAGTCATCTGACCACATTCAGGTCATAGATGTTCTTTAAATATTATAACAGTGGGATTCAATAATGTAGAATTTGGTCAGGTGACCATTTTTGCATTTGTGCCATTGGCCGCCTTCCATAGTGTTCCCGTTTAGTTCTATTCCAGTGTCCCATGCACAGTGTGGGAAGGTTTACAGAGTGAGAGCAGAATTATATCTCCACTTAAAACGGTTAAACGTCATATGATGTCTGAATCACACTGAAGTTTTATGGTCACATTCTAAAATAACACATCGATGCATTTTGTGACATTATTCCCATAGTATGAAGTTTATACCATTTATATTTTATATATAATATAATATAATATATAATTTTATAATATATAAAATATAAATGGTATAAACTTCATATATATATATTATGGGATATATATATATTATATTTATATAATATTTCCTAACCCCTCTGTAACCTTCCCTGGCCCTTTAAGTGTAATGATGGCCCAAGCAGATGAACCAGCCTGGCTAAACTCCCCTCCCCTGTGAAGAGTGCCACTGAGGCCCCGTGGCATGATGTCTAAACCATGAGCGCCAAGCGGCGGAGAGAGAGAGGCTCTCTATTTCATCGTGTGTGTGTGTGTGTGTGTGTGTGTGTGTGTGTGGAGCTGCTGCAGCGCCTTTTTTAAACTGCAGAGCATCAGTGCTGTGTTGCTGTTGTCTGTGAGAGAGGGGGGGTGGGGGGGGGTTGTTTGTTTAGGACGTCCTCTCATTCTCCTCGCGGCTGGAAGAGGTTCAGAGAGGCCCTGGTCCTGCCCTTGTTCCTGGTCTTGGCGGCGGTAATGTGTGAACGCTGCAAGATGTTTTATTAAAAGGCACCCGGCTCTCTGACCACCATTTGACCCTAGGTGAAAGTGATGCCTAAATGATGTGGGCCCCAAAAGGCCAATTTCCACTCAGGCCAGGTATATTCGCTCCGAAAAATGAATCATTCAAAATGTCATTCCTCTTTCCCCCGCCCGCTGCCCGTCACCACACACACACACACTCTCGCCGCCACACACTCACACCGTCACACACTCTTGTCGCCTGATGGAAACTAATTCCCTGCCATAAAAGCCTCAGCACCTGCCCGGTGGAAGGATCTCTAATAAATGTCTTTTAACGGCGCTCCGAGATCATTTCCTGCCTGGAGAACATTGTTTTCTCAGATGAGTGAGAACGGAGGAATGCGCCCCGTTTTCTGCGGTCCACCACCATCATCTCCCAGTCGTCCCCTCCTCTTCATCTCATCGCCGCGGCGACTGTTGACCGTATATTATGACATCAAAAAGCCTGGTTATGTCGCCGTGGCCTGGCTCTCTGGGGATTGAAGCCCCTCAGGAGGGACCCGGTCACGCCGGCGGACGGTAATAAACCTCTCCCTCAGTTCACTAGCCACAGCTGGGACTCCCATAATGCACCTGTCCCCTGCTCCCCCCCGTCGACCAATCACAGAGCCAGTGTGGTCCATCTTGTGTTGTGGAGCTTAACGGTCTTAGTTACACTAAACACTGATGGGAGGCCCAATCAGAGAGGCTCAGTCAGTGATTTACCACTTACCAGGCCAAACGGTGGCTTGCATTCTTAACTACGCTCCCATATGCGATTCAGAACGCAGGCAGAAGTGGTCGTTTTCGCTTCGGCTGGAATATAACACAGAGATGAGGCTAGCCAGTCATCGCATTTATCCATTTATCCAAGTTAATTGAGCATTTTATGTGCTTGTGGGTTTATTTTGTGCTTTAGTGATAACGCGTTACGTTAAATTATCAGAACTGTGAATGGCTTAGAGCTGCTGAAAGAATCACATTCCACAGCTGTAAAATTTTGTGCTTCAACATCTTGAAGAAGATGTGTTAATGGGTAGCAGTAAATCCACACAATGACTTTTGAATTGGGTGTACAAAAACTCTTAAGACTGGAGCGAAAAACATGTACGGAGAATTTAATTGAGCCTTTACTTTTAAATCTCTACAATCTGTTTCCCCTTCTGGCGGCGCGTCTGAAGAGCCACTGTGGCTGTGACACTCCGCGGCTTTTCTTCCCGAGCCTTTTCTCTGCTGCGTTGTCCTTCGCTGATGCAGATTCATACTTGCTGCAGTCAGCAGAGGCATGTGAATGACTGAATGAATGAAGTAGAGACACTCTGCAAATCCATTCTATTTAGGAGGGGAAAAATGCCTATATTCACAGATAGGATGTAACGACGCGTCTCCACTATGGGGTAAAACTCCAGTGCCTGTGGGAGTCGTGAGGCTGGACTGGGGGTCGTGAGGCTGGACTGGGGGTCGTGAGGCTGGGGGTCGTGAGGCTGGGGGTCGTGAGGCTGGGGGTCGTGAGGCTGGGAGTCGTGAGGCTGGACTGGGGGTCGTGAGGCTGGACTGGGGTCGTGAGGCTGGACTGGACTGGAGCCGTGAGGCTGGGGGTCGTGAGGCTGGGGGTCGTGGGGCAGGACTGGGGGCCGTGGCTCAAAGAGTGGCCGAATCGGGGCTGAACTAGGGAATTACAAAGCAACAATAAAACCATAGAAATTTAAAACCGGTACAGATACTTAGCAACGGAGATGACTTGTATTGTATTTGTGAAAAATGTACAAAGAAGAATCAAGGACACTGTTTCCACAATTTCATGACCTGTTAAAATGTCGTTTCAATTTCTTATACATGTTCTCGTGCGACCATTGCTAAGGACGGCCACGTATCTAACATTGAGGTTCTCTATTGGTGAATGTCCCCGATATTACAACTCCAGAAGACCAAGGGTATTCACCGCGGCTTAAGCCCGAGGAGAAGCCTCAGGCTGGCCCCAGTCTTAAATGGGAAAAGGCTGTAAGTCTGCTTTGGCCAAAGACGCCCATATTCACAAAATGTAAGTCTTCTGCCGAGCGGAGCGGAGGCTGGCCCAGAGCTGGCCCAGAGCTGGCCCAGACCTGTCGCTCGCGGCTCACGGAGTCAGGTGCTGTCAGGGCTTCTGAGCAATCATCTGTTTATTTTCAGGGAAAAATCTGAGATCAATGGGTTTTCTTACAACAATAACAGAAAATCAATGGTGAAATGGGCCTTCATTCATCGCCTGTATTGAAAATTACAGCTCGCCTGACAGTAATCGGTGGGTCGCCCAAGCGATGGGATGTTATGTCTTGTAACCTGTCTGTAGTTAATGCAAGTTGATCCATTTTCTTAGGCATAGCGCCGCAATCCCCCTCGCTACTGTCACCCTGCTTAGCAGCTGATTGTATGCAAATGCGCTGAGATGAGTCTGAAACACACACAGACACACACACACACACACACACACACACACACACACTGAGATGAGTCTGAAACACACGCACACACACACACACACACACACACACACTGAGATGAGTCTGAAACACACACACACACACACACACACACACACACACACATACACTGAGATGAGTCTGAAACAAACCAGTGTCTGGCCACGCTCTGGCTGAATCCAGACTGAATTACTCCCAGCTTTGTTTTAGGTCAAAAATTTCAGCAATCCACCATGACAACTCTCTGTCGGATTTAGCTTCCTTCTCTCTGTCTTCCATCACCCAAACTGCAGCGTACTCCGGAAGGTTCCATCACCCAAACTGCAGCGTACTCTGGAAGGTTCCATCACCCAAACTGCAGCGTACTCCGGAAGGTTCCATCACCCAAACTGCAGCGTACTCTGGAAGGTTCCATCACCCAAACTGCAGCGTACTCCGGAAGGTTCCTCGCTTAGATCTACGGTTTCCATGCCAGATCTAGTCCAGATCTACTTCAGATGCCAGATTTCCACGCATCATCACATGTACACACACACACACTACTTCAGATTCCAGATCTACTTCAGATTCCAGATCTACTTCAGATGCCAGATCTACTTCAGATGCCAGATCTACTTCAGATGGCAGATTTATTCCAGATTCCAGATCTACTTCAGATGCCAGATCTAGTCCAGATCTACTTCAGATTCCAGATCTATTCCAGATGCCAGATCTATTCCAAATTCCAGATCTATTCCAGATTCCAGATCTATTCCAAATTCCAGATCTATTCCAGATTCCAGATCTATTCCAGATTCCAGATCTGGTCCAGAACTACTTCAGATTCCAGGTCTATTCCAGTTTGTTGCACCCTAGGACCCTTCATCCTACCCCTTCCACAGCCCAGCCTGATGCCATGACCACCGCGGCTGTGAAATCTCCCCAGAACAGAGGCTGACCTGCCCGAGTGCATGTGTATTACACCCGGGGCTCGGTGAGCGCTGAAAGCATGTTAGAGGCGCTGAAGAGGGGATATCTCACAGGATGCGCCCAGACGCCACACGCCACCACACAGTCCGCTCCAGAGCACATCAGAAATGCCTCGTGGGCCACGGCGGGGTAAAGGTGCGCGGCGGTAGTGAGATAGTGTAGCACTGCGTCTCTCTCTCTCCCTCCTCGCTCTCATGGGATCATCCTTGGGGTTTTTTTTCTCTCTAGCTATCTTCTCTCTTCTCTTTCTGTCAGCTCCCCTGCCTCTCTCTCTCTTTTTTATGTCCCTCTCGTTTTTTTTTCATTCTTTTTTCTCTCTCCTCTCTTTCTTTCTCTTTTTCTTTCTTCCTCCCCTTCTTCCTCCCTTCCTCTCTCGCTGGCAGGCCCCCGCACTCAAACCTGGGGATTCCAATTTCTTTGGGGGTATCTCGGCTCGCCTCCCCAGCTGGCCCCCGCTGTGATTTTTGGATTCTTTTCCGTCTTTTTCTCCCCTCCTCTCCTCTCCTCTCCTCTCCTCTCCCCTCCTCTCCCCTCCTCTCCTCCCCTCCTCTCCTCTTCGCCTTGACAGTAAACTGCTTTCAACATCTTCAAGGAGAGAGGCTCCTTCTCCCGTCAAGAACGGCCCCTTTGAAACCAGGCATGCGTGGTCCTCCGCGCCTCGCCGTTTGAAGGCTGTGGGGGCCTCTCTGAGAGGGGATGATTAGTGAACGGGACCGCTGGTGTGGAAGAGTCACCCGGCGGGGAGCGCTAGCGCACGGATAGCTAGCGGTGCTGCAGTGGAACCGGTTCCGTATCCGGACCGGATGTGGGCCAGACGTAGGCCAGATCTGAGCCGGCTCCACTCCAGGGCGAGCCGTGTGTGTGAGTGTGTGAGTGTGTGAGTGTGTGTGTGTGAGTGTGTGTGTGTGTGTGTGTGTGTGTGTGTGTGTGTGTGTGTGTGTGTGTGTGTGTGTGTGTGTGTTTGTGTGTGTGTGTGAGTGTGTGAGTATGTGAGTGTGTGTGAGTGTGTGAGTGTGTGTGTGTCTGGATGATGGATGATTATCAGACCAGGGCCACAGGAAGCTGCCTCTCCTTATTGCACGCAGGTTAAAGCAGCTTTAACAAACCCCTTCTGGGCCGGTGTTGAGCTGCATGTTGTAATGGCGTCTCTGCTTTTGTGTGTGTACGTGTGATGATGTGTCTGTGTGTGTGTGTGTACATGTGATGATGTGTCTGTGTGTGTGTGTGTACATGTGATGATGTGTCTGTGTGTGTGTGTGTACATGTGATGATGTGTGTGTGTGTGTGTGTGTGTACATGTGATGATGTGCCTGTGTGTGTGTGTGTACATGTGATGATGTGTCTGTGTGTAGCACCAGCTGTTTCTGCCCAGTGTGTGTGTACATGTGTCTGTGTGTGTGTGTACATGTGATGATGTGTCTGTGTGTGTGTGTGTGTGTGTACATGTGATGATGTGTCTGTGTGTGTGTGTGTACATGTGATGATGTGTCTGTGTGTGTGTGTACATGTGATGATGTGTCTGTGTGTGTGTGTGTGTGTGTACATGTGATGATGTGTGTGTGTGTACATGTGATGATGTGTCTGTGTGTGTGTGTGTACATGTGATGATGTGTCTGTGTGTGTGTGTGTACATGTGATGATGTGTGTGTGTGTGTGTGTGTGTGTGTACATGTGATGATGTGCCTGTGTGTGTGTGTGTGTACATGTGATGATGTGTCTGTGTGTAGCACCAGCTGTTTCTGCCCAGTGTGTGTGTACATGTGTCTGTGTGTGTGTGTACATGTGATGATGTGTCTGTGTGTGTGTGTGTGTGTACATGTGATGATGTGTCTGTGTGTGTGTGTGTGTGTACACATGTGATGATGTGTGTGTGTGTACATGTGATGATGTGTCTGTGTGTGTGCGTGTGTGTACATGTGATGATGTGTCTGTGTGTGTGCGTGTATGTACATGTGATGATGTGTCTGTGTGTGTGTGTGTACATGTGATGATGTGTGTGTGTGTACATGTGATGATGTGTCTGTGTGTGTGTGTGTACATGTGATGAGGTGTGTGTGTGAGTGTGTGTGTGTGTGTGTGTGTGTGTGTGTGTGTGTGTGTGTGTGTGAGTGAGTGTGTGTCTGTGTGTCTGTGTGTGTGAGTGTGTGAGTGAGTGTGTGTGTGTGTGTGTGTGAGTGAGTGAGTGTGAGTGTGTGTGTGTGTGTGTGTGTGTGTGTGTGTGAGTGTCTGTGTGTTTGTGTGTGTGTACATGTGATGATGTGTCTGTGTGTGTGTGT
>NC_045165.1:2527134-2532134 GCF_900700415.2 Clupea harengus
GTGTGTGTGTGTGTGAGAGTGTGTGTGTGTGTGTGTGTGTGTGTGTGTGTGTGTGTGTGTGTGTGTGTGTGTGTGTGTGTGTGTGTGTAAAAATAGAGAGGCTTGAGTGCCCATTTATGTGGATGTCTGGCTCTCTCTTGTCTGTAGGTGAATTACAGAAGTCTGTTTGTCTGTGGTGCGTGTTTCTACTTTAAGCTGTGTGTGTGTGTTGTGTGTGTGCGTGCGTGCGCGTGCGTGCGTGCGTGCGTGCGTGCGTGCGTGTGCACTTCAAACACACCCATGTGAGTTATAAAATGATGGTGTTTCGACCCCTCGGAATGCAGATGTGCACAGGCTGGATTCTCCAGTCATGTGACCCTGTCATACCCGCCCCTGCTCTGCAGCGTAAACAGCAGCGGCCGTGTTGGTGTTGTGTGTGTGTGTGTGGTGTGTGTGTTGCCTGTGTTTACATCTCTACTGCGCCCGCTGTAATAGCTGCCTTTAACTGGCCTCTAAACAACACCACACCCCTTTACATCTGGACATCAGGCTTGAACCTTTGTGTGTTTGTGTGTTGTGTGTTCACACATTTGTTGTGTTGTGTGTGTGTTTATTTTTTTGTGTTCTGTTTTTGTTTGTGTGTTTATGTGTGTGCATAGGTTTGCCTGTGTGTATGTATATGTATTCATTTGTGTGGTGTGTGTGTTGGAAGAGGGTGAGGGGAGAGGAAGAGCTTGCACTTGCAGTCCTCTCTTGGACAACAGGGAGGCGTTAATTGCCATGCCCTTCTGTGTGTGTGTTGTGTGTGTGTGTGTGTGTGTGTGTGTGGTAATTGCCATGCCCTTCTGTGTGTTGGGCATGCATAATTTATTTTCAATTATACTAATTAGCAACGTTCATTTAAATGCAGAAAATGCACAGATTAGGATTTGCAGAGATGCCATTAATATAGGTGGTTTGGGCTTTACTGAGAAATCATGGGGAATGGGAAATTAAACAAACAACACTGTGTGCGTGTGTTGTGTGTGTGTGAGAGAGTATATGTGTACGTGTGTGTACATAATGTGTGTGTTTGTGTGTGTGTGCTCGGATGTATGTTTTTGCATATGTGAATATATGTGTTTGTGTGTGTGCATAATGTGTGTTTGTGTGTGTACTGAGATGTATGTTTTTGCCTTTGTATGTGTTTGTGTGTGTGCATGCGTGTTTGTAAGTGAGTGAGAGTGAATGTACATTTTTCTGGCAATGTGTTCACATGTAGGCATTCATTGTGTGCGTAGGAGGTGATGTGTGTGTGTGTGTGTGTTGTGTGTGTGTGTGTCTGTGCGAAGGGTGTGTGTGTGTGTGTGTGTGTGTGTGTGTGTGTGTGTGCGAAGGGTGTGTGTATGTGTGTGTGTGTTCTTTACATCTGAACATGGCCCCTCAGTAGCAGCGATAGATCTCGAGGCCAAAGCACAATAGTCTCTGGAATATATCCGGCCCTGATGCGGCTCCAGATTATAAATTAATTTGGCAGCAGCCTTTTGTCCAGAGCGACCCCCACGTGACCTCCGCTCCTGCACAGAGAGAGACACGAACCGGGCCAGAACCGGGCCGGCACTGGGCCACGCCCGGCTACTCTCTGTGGAGGGGTCCTTGAGAATGCAGTTAGCGAGGCCAAGGTCAGGGCTGCGGTTCTCTGAGCGCAAACCCAACCTAGATAAGTCACGGTTAGGGTGGGTGGGTGGGTGTGTGTGTGGGTGCGTGTTTGTGTGCGTGTGTGTGCGGGTGTGTGTGTGTGCGTGTGTGTGTGTGTGTGTGTGTGTGTGTGTGGGTGCGTGTGTGTGTGTGTGTGTGTGTGTTTCAGACTCATCTCAGTGTGTGTGTGAGTGTGTGTGTGTGTGCGTGTGTGTGTTGGTGCGTGTGTGTGTGCGTGTGTGTGTGCGTGTGCGTGTGCGTGTGTGTCTGCGTGTGTGCGCGTGTGTGTGTGTGCGCGTGTGTGTGTGTGTGTACCATAAAGCTGTCTGCTCCGTAGGGAAATGTCAGTGTGTGTTCTGTGCCCATGCCAGGCGCCATCAGCGGTTACCGGCTGTGGATGAACGGCGTGGTGATGCACAACGCCTCGGCCGAGTCTCGCTCCGTCCTGGTGACACACCTGAGCGCATGGAGCCTCCACAGCTTTCGCCTGCAGGCCTGCACTGCCAAAGGCTGCGCCCTGGGACCACTGGTCAGGCACACACACACACACACACACACACACACACACACACACGTACTTACACATACTTAGACACTCATTTGCACACACACACACACACACACACACACACACACACACACATACATGTGCTTACACATACTTAGACACTCATTTGCACACACACACGAACACACACAGACACACATATGACCATAGACACACAGACACACAGACACACACACTCACTACTTTGCTTTATGTTAATGCCCCCCTCCTCCCGTGTCAGCTAGCCGGCGACATCATAAAGATGATCGATTTGCTCTGTTCAATAAAGCGACCGGCTGCTCCTTGCTTGACATTTTGGTATAAATGCCACTCTGGGCTGTTACGGGCTTTGATGGTCCATATTTGGGCATTTCTCCAATAGGTGTGCAATATTTAGTCAAATACCCGCTTGTGCTGAGGCAGCAGAACGCTGGTCTAAGGTGGGTGGTCAGGGGTGGGGGTGTGTGTGTGAGGGTGAGATGATGTTAGAACCTGATGAGGAGTGAGAGATCTCTTTATTGGCAACCCAGAGTGCACTAGACTGATACAGTATCCACTAATATGCACTAGACTGATACAGTATGCACTAGACTGATACAGTATGCACTTGACTGATACACACACACACACACACACACACACACACACACACTAGACTGATACAGTATGCACTTGACTGATACACACACACACACACACACACACACACACACTAGACTGATACAGTATGCACTAGACTGATACAGTATGCACTAGACTGATACACACACACACACACACACACACACACACACACACACACACACTAGACTGATACAGTATGCACTAGACTGATACAGTATGCACTAGACATGTTCAGCCAGGCTCACTCTGATTTTTAGGTAGTGTTTTGGTGTTTTGGTGTTTCTGAAGTTAATTCAGTCAGGTTTTTGTCTTTTTTTATTTTATTTTTTTTTATTCAAATAGTACACACTGGACTGGATGGTAGGCAAAGGCTGCCCAGGAAATTGACCAGTCACATTTTAAGTTTATGGTCTTGGTTGTGATTTGTAATTTGGTGTTAGTTTGGTGTTTTGTTTGTGAAGTTGTTGTATTGTGTCTCTTTAGGGCTCTTGCTGTCAATATATAAGTAAATGTGAAAGTTGTTGAAAGTGTGATGAAGTTGTACCAGGCTCACGACTGGATATATTGCATATTTCACAATTATTTCCGTTACAGTTCATTAAGAAGTTCCTCAAAATATTGTGTATAACAGTTTATTGATTTGTTCTAGTAATCCTTTTCCACACGCAGACTGATTAAAAGATCCAGTGATGATCCCGTCCCCAGACATCCACTTATTATCCATTTCTCCATTAATCAGTAATAGAAGTTCTTCATGAATCATCAGCTATTTGAATCTAGTATGAACCAGTTACAGTGTAATACTGATCATATCCCCGCTTATCTAGTGGTATCTCATTTCACCTAATATTATCTAGTAATGTCAAGCTAAGGTATCTAATCAAAGACACTTATGTTTGACACTAATTTTCCAGAGGGAAGCAAAAAAAAAGCAGTTTTCCCCTTTGGGCCAAGGGTAGAGCAGGAGACATGCTACATGCTACACTGGTTTCATTCATGTTTATCTCCTCTGGATCTTCATGTAATTTTATTCAGAATTACCAGATAATATATCATCCTGATTCATTTGAATATTTTATACTTATATATATATATTTTTGTATTTCCATGCTGTATGATCTAGTATTATCCAGCTCAGATGTAACACAGACCACGCTATCCTCATGTATATTTAATATGTATGCATATTCTATTACATGCACTATTGTATATTTACATATTCAATATTATATATTTTCATGTTATATTATCCTGTTCAAATGTAACTTAAACGTAATGTAATGCTAATGTGATATGTATTTATATATGTGTATTTATATGTGTGTATTTATATATCCAGCATGATTCAGTGTTCTTTTTTTTAGATTTATTTTTTGGGGCTTTTGATGCCTTTTTATTTGGATAGGACAGTTGAAGTTATGACAGGAAGCGAGGCGGAGAAGAGGTGGGGAGAGGATTGGGAAAACGACATCAGGCCAACTTGAACCTGTGTCCCCTCGGGCAATGTAGCCCGTAAGTGGGGGGCTTTATCGGCTTGTGCCGCCGTGCCCCCATGATTCATCGTTTTGAGCTGTACCTCATGAGTGTGTGTGTGTGTGTGTGTGTGTGTGTGTGTGTGTGTGTGTGTGTGTGGTGTGTGTGTGTGTGGTGTGTGTGTGTGTGTTGTGTGTGTGTGTGTGTGTGTGTGTGTGTGCGTGCGTGCGTGGTGCGTGCGGCGTGCGTGCGTGTCTGCGTGCGTGCGTGGCGTGCGTGTGTGTGTCTAGGTGGAGGTGCGGACGCTGGAGTCGGCCCCCGTGGGGGACCTGGTCCTGGAGGTGCTCAGCGACGGCCCCCATGCTGTCAGGGCAAAATGGCAGGGCCCCATAAAGCCCAACGGGAACCTCACCTACACCGTGCTCTTCACCGGAACCTTCCACGCCTCACCAGGTAACTTCCACGCCTCACCACCGGCCTTACACACACACACACACACACACACACACACACACACACACACACACACACACACACACACACTTACCAAACCCTCTAGTCCACACCAGGTAACTCACACCACCACCGGCCTTACACTTACCAAACACTCTACACACAACCACACGACCCCACGCCTTACACTTACCAAACCCCCTACACACCACCACACGACCCCACGCCTTACACTCTACTCCACATC
>NC_045165.1:2540964-2550964 GCF_900700415.2 Clupea harengus
AGGACTCCTGCTAATTTATGATAGCCGTGGACACCAAACGCAAAATTACACGCCGAAGAAAAAAAAAAGAGAAAAGGGAAGAGAAGAAGGAAAAAAAAGCAAACGAGTAACCCAGGTAACGGGAGTGAAGTGGGTCGGGTCTTTAATTCAATTAAGAGACGGGGGACACAAAAAACAGATGCACACACCTGGCCAATTACTGTCGCTCTCTCTTTCTGTCTTTTTCTCTCTCTCTCTCTCTCTTTCTGTCTCTTTATCTCTCTCTCTCTCTCTCTCTCTCTCTCTGCCTCTCTGATCTGACAGCAATCAGTCCGCCCCCAGATTACCATAACGAAGGAGTGCAGATTAGCGGTGGACGGAGGCCAGCGAGGCACTCACCACGCCGACGGCGGGCGGGCGGGCGCCGTTAAAAGGCCTGGCCCCGGCTCGGGCTCGTTTTTTATTTTGGATGATAAATTAATAAATAAATCCCCACGATTTTAAACTGTAAAAATTAATTAAAAGCCACGCTTTCACAGGTCCTTTGTTTTAATTTACGATCCCGCGCCCCTCGTTAATAGTGCCGCTATTTATAAGGGAATATCATCATCATGTTGGAAAGAGAGAGGAGTGCGTGTGTGTGTGTGTGTGTGTGTGTGTGTGTATGTGTGTGGTTGCTAGGAAGACGGTGGGGATGGGGATGGGGGTTTGCTTGGAATGAATGCTGAAGAGCCAGGCCACTTAAGAAGAGAAAAGACAAGAGAGGAACCTCAAGAACCAGACCACTTAAGACAAGAGAGGAACCTCAAGAACCGGCCACTTAAGACAAGAGAGGAACCTCAAGAGCCAGGCCATTTAAGAAGAGAAAAGACAAGAGAGGAACCTCAAGAACCAGGCCACTTAAGACAAGGGAGGAACCTCAAGAACCGGGACACTTAAGAAGAGAAAAGACAAGAGAGGAACCTCAAGAACCGGGACACTTAAGAAGAGAAAAGACAAGAAAGGAACCTCAAGAACCAGGCCACTTAAGAAGAGAAAAGACAAGAGAGGAACCTCAAGAACCGGCCACTTAAGACAAGAGAGGAACCTCAAGAACCAGGTCACTTAAGAAGAGAAAAGACAAGAGAGGAACCTCAAGAACCAGACCACTTAAGAAGAGAAAAGACAAGAGAGGAACCTCAAGAACCGGCCACTTAAGACAAGAGAGGAACCTCAAGAACCAGGACACTTAAGAAGAGAAAAGACAAGAGAGGAACCTCAAGAACCGGCCACTTAAGACAAGAGAGGAACCTCAAGAACCAGGACACTTAAGAAGAGAAAAGACAAGAGAGGAACCTCAATTGTTTCTTGTCATGTGCTATGTATGTGCTTCACACAGAAGAGTTAATCTCTTCACTTAAAGAAAAGAGAAAAAAGGAAAGAGTAACTCTGCTATGAAACTCACGGCCCCAAACACAGGTGAGAGGTCGACGTCTGTGTGATATTGATTAGGGCCCACACACAGGTGAGAGGTCGACGTCTGTGTGATATTGATTAGGGCCCTGATAAGATGAACAAAGAGGAAATGGCCGAGTGCAAAGTAGAGTCCCTCTTTAAGAGTCTGACCCGCACTGTCCATTAAATAACATCATTAGTGTTCCATAGCCCCAGTTAGAAAGCCCTGCATCACTCTCCTGCCCCGTGATTAATAGGGGATATTACTGTTTGATAATAAAGATCTTTTTAAATCTGGACCTATTATCAGAAGTAATGGTTATATTATGCCATGTTTGAAAAGCCATTGCATTAAGGCCCAGGGATCCGGTCTGGGAGAGCTGCTCTTTTTGAAGTATGGAAGAGCAAAAAGAATGACATTCTCCCTGTCTCGTCCTCCCCCCACTCTTCCTCTATCTTTCCCTCTCCCTCCATCCCCCCCCTCTCCTTCTCTCCCCTCTCTATCTTTCCCTCTCTCTCTCCCCTCTCTATCTTTCCCTTTCCCTCCATCCCCCCCTCCTTCTCTCCCGTCTCTATCTTTCCCTCTCTCTCTCCCCTCTCTATCTTTCCCTCTCTCTCTCTACCCTCTCTATCTTTCCATCTCCCTCCATCCCCCCCTCCTTCTCTTCCGTCTCTATCTTTCCCTCTCTCTCTCTACCCTCTCTATCTCTCTTCTTTCTCTCTCCCCTCTCTATCTTTCCCTCTCCCTCCATCCCCCCCTCCTTCTCTCCCCTCTCTATCTTTCCCTCTCTCTCTCTACCCTCTCTATCTCTCTTCTTTCTCTCTCCCCTCTATCTTTCCCTCTCTCTCTTCTTCCCTCTCTATCTTCCCTCTCTTTCCTCTCTCTTACCCTCTCTATCTCTCTTTTTTCTCTCTCCCCTCTCTCTCTTTCCCTCTCTCTCCCCTCTCTCTCTTTCCATCTCTCTCTACCCTCTCTATCTCTCTTTTTTCTCTCTCCCCACTCTCTCTTTCCATCTCTCTCTACCCTCTCTATCTCTTTTTTCTCTCTCCCCCCCCCCCCCCCCCCCCCCCCCCCCCCCCTCTCTCTCTCTCCGCAGGCAATTTGAGCGGCTTGGCTCCTTTCACCCGCTACAGGCTGACGTTAACGGCCTGCACTCAGGCGGGATGCGTGGAGAGCGTCCCAGGCCGGAGCATCAGCACTCCTCAAGAGGGTAAAGTCATTTAGTCATTTAGTCGTTTAGTCGTTTAGGAAAAGCATGAATAATAAAAGCACAGAGAGCATCGGAGAGATGCTCGTGTCATGGGCGGGTGGGGTGGGGTGGGGGGCTCAAACGGGGCTGAGCCATTTGCTAAAGCAAACTCCAAACTCATTTGATGACAGAGTGAGTCTCCAGCCTGTAATTGCTACATTTTTTATGTTTTATGTTTTTGGATATTCACCTTCTCTCACGTGAGAGGTGGGCTTTTAGGGCTTGTCTGTGTGTGTGTGTGTGTGTGTGTGTGTGTGTGTCTGTGTCTGTGTCTGTGTGTGTGTGTGTGTGTGTCTGTGTGTGTGTGTGTGTGTGTGTGTGTGTGTGTGTGTCTGTGTGTGTGTGTGTGATTGGGGTGTGGCAGACGGTCAAGGGGGGTGGGTGGTGGTGTGAAAGTTGCTGGTGAGACTTAAGAGGGGAGTTGAGTGTGCGAATGAATCAAACGCCGTACCCTTTAATGACATGCATCTTTAATAGCGGTAATGCAGATTAATGGGGTTTTTAATTGCTGTTACATTGTTCATGCAAGAGTCTTGTCATTAACGTGAAGCATCTGAAAGATTAATGGAGGCGTCTCCATTGCAGCATGCCACACTGGAGAATGCGCAGACACTCGGCCTAAAAAGAATTGATTGTAGAGCCAAACTATGGGATGGAGAAGCCATCAAGCCGCTTGGTTTTCCACGGTTGCCGGCATGTTCCAGCACACTGGGAACGCTTTTGCCAGGGTCCGCCGGCCGAGCTTGAACTCCGGAGGGGTTCTATCCGGTTCCTCAAACCTCAAGTTCCCTTTTTTCACTTTTCTTTCATTCTTTGTCTCTTCATTCATTCATTCTTTCTTTCTTTCTTTCTTTCTTTCTTTTTGTCTCTCTTGCGTCTTCCAGTCTTTTCCTTCTTTCATTCATTCATTCATTCATTCTTTCTTTCTTTCCTTCTTTCTTTCACAGCATTTTTTTCTTAAATCCCCTCCTTTCTTTTCTTCTTGACATTTCCGTCTGTCGGGCTTTACGGTCCAGGAGAAGAAAGGCTTTTTTCCTTTTGTCAGTACAGAGCCGCTGCCCCCCCCCCCCCCCCCCCGGCCTTCCCTCCTGAAACAGATAGAGAGAATAAAGACTGATTCATTGTCACTGGTAATTATTTCTCCCCCCCTCGTCTGATGGCTTCACTGCTTTATGGAGTCGTTTGCAAATAAAATTAGTTCAGTTCGCGAGGATATTTGAATCTCCCTCGCTTGGCAAGGGGGACTGTAGCATGAAATATGTGAGCAGGTTTTTTTCTTCCCCTCTGCCTTCCATTAATCTGCGTTGGGCTAAATAGCCTTGTTTAAGGGATAGTATGACGGCAGGGGTCATTGCGGAGTGAGGAAATCAATTTGATGTGGACTTGATTACAAAAAGTGAGATTACCGTATCGATTCTTGGCAGGAGAAATTTCAACATTGTTCTGGCGTGACGCGGCGCGGCCGGGCGACTCTGGGCACCGGGGCTTGTTCCTGCTTCCGAACGCGCTCAATCTCTTTTGATCCCCCCTCATGTTTGACACCTCATTATCGCGCTTTCTTTTTGTCATGTTTAACTCACGCGCTCTCCGCAGATGTCCGACACACTACACACCAGACACACAGACCAGACACACACACACACACACACCACACACACCACATACACACACACACACACACACATACACTACACACCAGACACACAGACCAGACCTGACACACACACACCACACACACCACATACACACACACACACACACACACATACACACACTACACACCAGACACACAGACACACACACACTCACACACACACACACCACATACACACCACATACATACACACACACACACACCACAGCGTGTGTCTCCCGAGGTTGGGATGATTTATTTTGCTCAGCGTCTGAGACACTTCCACCTCTCCATCCCCCTCTACCTCTGAACACCAGACACACACTCACACACACACACACACACACACACACACACACACACACACACACACACTGGCTCTGGCTCCGGCTTTGTCTTGCTTTTGGCTTCAGCGCCCAAGGAGATTTTCTAATGATTTTGGAGTTATACGAGTATCAGTACTGTATAACTTTATTAAGCCTGCATTACTTTTCTGTCTTCTCTTTAAGAGTGTGATTTTACATCCATTTCATCAAATAACACGAGGTGCAGAATCCTACAGAATCACATTGTAACAACCACAAGGACTCTCATGAACAGTAATGCGAAGATGAGCTTATTTCCGGTTATTTCCTGGTTTGGTTACGCTGCCTCTCTTTCAGGCGAGACAGGGGGCTCAGTGTGAGTCTGCCCCCCCCCCCCCCCCCCACACACACACACACTCACACACACACACACACACACACACACACACACACCTCCTGGTCCTCCCAGTCCCAATGCACAATCAGCAGGCTAGACAGGGGAGGTCGCTTGCAGGGGTCGCAGAGGGGTCGCTCTCACTCCAACCCCCCAATGCTGTCCATGGCTGAAGGTCTCTGTGGGGGGCGGCGTAGGTGCAGGGGGATCCCCTAGACCAGAGGTATCAGGGTTTACCCTCCGCTCCTGTGGGGTGTCAGGGTTTACCCTCCGCTCTTCTGCTGGTCTGTGGGGTATTAGGGTTTACCCTCCGCTCTTCTGCTGGTCTGTGGGGTGTTAGGGTTTACCCTCCGCTCCTGTGGTGGTCTGTGGGGTATTAGGGTTTACCCTCCGCTCTTCTGCTGGTCTGTGGGGTGTTAGGGTTTACCCTCCGCTCCTGTGCTGGTCTGTGGGGTGTCAGGGTTTACCCTCCGCTCCTGTGCTGGTCTGTGGGGTGTCAGGGTTTACCCTCCGCTCCTGTGCTGGTCTGTGGGGTGTCAGGGTTTACCCTCCGCTCCTGTGCTGGTCTGTGGGGTGTCAGGGTTTACCCTCCGCTCTTCTGCTGGTCTGTGGGGTGTTAGGGTTTACCCTCCGCTCCTGTGGTGGTCTGTGGGGTGTCAGGGTTTACCCTCCGCTCCTGTGGTGGTCTGTGGGGTGTTAGGGTTTACCCTCCGCTCTTCTGCTGGTCTGTGGGGTGTCAGGGTTTACCCTCCGCTCCTGTGGTGGTCTGTGGTAGAGGGCCTCCACATGTCTGTAATGAAAGGCACCGGTGTGTCTGATGTTATTCCACTGCATCATTTACACGTAAATAAATAACTCGACTCCTGTCCGTCCTCATAGACAACCTGAACTCTTACTCACACAAGGGTAGTCGTACACACACACACACAAAAGAGAAGGAGATATTTGACATTGCTATGAAAATAAATGTGTGTGTTTCTCTGTGAAGAGGGAGTTTTTCTTTGCCCCTGTGTTCTGCATGCTTGTGCTCAGGGCCGAGCCCAAGGCTCGGAGTCAGTTTATTTTAAAATTGAAATTTGAATTCAGTGTTAGGCCAACAGACACGAGTGCACATACATACACACACACACGCACACACGCGCACACACACACACATTCATATTTGTATCTTTTTCCCCCATATGCTCTCAGCTCCAGATGAGGTGATGCCTCCCAGTGCCGGCCCGCTGCCGGACTCTCTTCTGGTCCTCTGGAGTCCTCCTCAGAGGCCCAACGGCGTCATCACAGAGTTCCTGCTCTACAAGGACCACACGCTCGTCTACAGGGGCAACGACACACAGCTCAACATCACGGGTAGGAACACACTTCCTGTCACATGCTTCAGCCCAGCCAATCAGGGTCCACAGGGGCAACGACACACAGCTCAACATCACGGGTAGGAACACACTTCCTGTCACATGCTTCAGCCCAGCCAATCAGGGTCCACAGGGGCAACGACACACAGCTCAACATCACAGGTAGGAACACACTTCCTGTCACATGCTTCAGCCCAGCCAATCAGGGTCCACAGGGGCAACGACACACAGCTCAACATCACGGGTAGGAACACACTTCCTGTCACATGCTTCAGCCCAGCCAATCAGAGTCCTCAGGGGCAATGACACAGCATTTAACTTCACAGCTGGGAATCCACTTCCTGTCACATGCTTCAGCCCAGCCAATCAGAGTCTTCATGGGCAATGACACAGTATTTAACTTCACAGCTGGGAATCCACTTCCTGTCACATTTTTCAGCCCAGCCAACGCTGCTGAAAATAATAATGGACACTGCCATTGACAATGGGTTTGGTTCTTCTGATTCACATCTTTCATATCATTCTGCAGGTAGTCTGTTCACTTATCTTAACATAAATGAATTGTAACTTGTCAGCAATACGTTGCTACACAGCACTTGAAACTTTAAATCTGCTTGCAAGAACAACTTTTCAGCAACAAATCAAAATCATCGAAAAAGGCATTATTCAGATAACGTTTTTTAGCGCTTTGGCCAGTAGCCATATAACAAACGGGATTATGTGTAGTCCGCCGGTCCTTGTTTAAAAATAAATCCCTTCAGAGCGGGACAAGATTCCTTCTGCTCCGCCTCAGGGTCCTGTTCATCCTGCTGGGATTAGGTTTCCAAGAGTGAGCGGCAGACTAGAGATTAGCCCTGTCATGGGTGCTAATGCCGAGCAGAAACTTAACGAGAGATGGGTATGAACCTCGGAGAAAAGTTTCATTTCCACTGAAACAGTTACTGCAATTCTCTGGGAAGCACAAAGCATGTCAAACACCTTATCACGGTGGTGGTAGATGAGGAAGGCTCCTAAATTTATAAATTAAAATCGGAAAATAAGTTAATCTGAAAGAATACCTCGGTCTAACCCTGCTCAGAGGAAACCACAGAGAAACTACACACTCACTAGTAGCCTCTATCGATGGACAGCTTGTCAATCAACTGCCATTTACTATGGTTGTTACAGTAACCATTCAGAGTTTTCCTTTTTCAGAGCATTGATATAGAACGGTGATTCAACTTTCTATACTTCACAGGTGTCCCATTATACAGAAATATCAGGACACCTGCAAGCCAATCAGAAAAGAGTATTTCTCATCACTGGGGTATAAGTGTGAATATTTGCCATCGTGGATATTTTGTCAGACAAAATGTGATTTTGCACAAGGAGGGGCCTCGGACAGGCAGTTAACATCTCTTTTGCACGTCACGGCGAGGTTATCAGCCATCAGGGTCTCCCTGTCTTCCTCACCGAAGACCAGGCTCCTGGCCACTAAGAGGTCTCGGCCCTTTTACCAGGCCTGTCATGCCATGGAGACGTCCGTGGTTCTGCGCTTCATTAATATAAAATGGCCTATCGAAGTCAGTCACTTTAACACTCAGGCAGCCGTGATGCTCTCAGACTGGACAGTCATCTGACCACATTCAGGTGATACATGTTCTTTAAATATTATAACAGTGGGATTCAATAATGTAGAATTTGGTCAGGTGACCATTTTTGCATTTGTGCCATTGGCCACCTTCCATAGTGTTCCCGTTTAGTTCTATTCCAGTGTCCCATGCACAGTGTGGGAAGGTTTACAGAGTGAGAGCAGAATTATAGCTCCACTTAAAACGGTTAAACGTCATATGATGTCTGAATCACACTGAAGTTGTATGGTCACATTCTAAAATATCACATCAATGCATTTTGTGACATTATTCCCATAGTATGAAGTTTATACCATTTATATTTTATATATAATATAATATAATATATAATTTTATAATATATAAAATATAAATGGTATAAACTTCATATATATATATTATGGGATATATATATATTATATTTATATAATATTTCCTAACCCCTCTGTAACCTTCCCTGGCCCTTTAAGTGTAATGATGGCCCAAGCAGATGAACCAGCCTGGCTAAACTCCCCTCCCTTGTGAAGAGTGCCACTGAGGCCCCGTGGCATGATGTCTAAACCATGAGCGCCAAGCGGCGGAGAGAGACAGGCTCTCTATTTCATCGTGTGTGTGTGTGTGTGTGTGTGTGTGTGTGTGTGGAGCTGCTGCAGCGCCTTTTTGAAACTGCAGAGCATCAGTGCTGTGTTGCTGTTGTCTGTGAGAGAGGGGGGGGGGGGGGGGGGGGGGGGGTTGTTTGTTTAGGACGTCCTCTCATTCTCCTCGCGGCTGGAAGAGGTTCAGAGAGGCCCTGGTCCTGCCCTGGTCCTGCCCTTGTTCCTGGTCTTGGCGGCGGTAATGTGTGAACGCTGCAAGATGTTTTATTAAAAGGCACCCGGCTCTCTGACCACCATTTGACCCTAGGTGAAAGTGATGCCTAAATGATGTGGGCCCCAAAAGGCCAATTTCCACTCAGGCCAGGTATATTCGCTCCGAAATGAATCATTCAAAATGTCATTCCTCTTTCCCCCGCCCGCTGCCCGTCACCACACACACACACACTCTCGCCGTCACACACTCACACCGTCACACACTCTTGTCGCCTGATGGAAACTAATTCCCTGCCATAAAAGCCTCAGCACCTGCCCGGTGGAAGGATCTCTAATAAATGTCTTTTAACGGCGCTCCGAGATCATTTCCTGCCTGGAGAACATTGTTTTCTCAGATGAGTGAGAACGGGGAATGCGCCCCGTTTTCTGCGGTCCACCACCATCATCTCCCAGTCGTCCCCTCCTCTTCATCTCATCGCCGCGGCGACTGTTGACCGTATATTATGACATCAAAAAGCCTGGTTATGTCGCCGTGGCCTGGCTCTCTGGGGATTGAAGCCCCTCAGGAGGGACCCGGTCACGCCGGCGGACGGTAATAAACCCTCTCCCTCAGTTCACTAGCCACAGCTGGGACTCCCATGGTGCACCTGTCCCCTGCCCCCCCCCCCCACCCCTCCCGTCGACCAATCACAGAGTCAGTGTGGTCCATCTTGTGTTGTGGAGCTTAACGGTCTTAGTTACACTAAACACTGATGGGAGGCCCAATCAGAGAGGCTCAGCCAGTGATTTACCACTTACCAGGCCAAACGGTGGCTTGCATTCTTAACTACGCTCCCATATGCCATTCAGAACGCAGGCAGAAGTGGTCCTTTTCGCTTCGGCTGGAATATAACACAGAGATGAGGCTAGCCAGTCATCGCATTTATCCATTTATCCAAGTTAATTGAGCATTTTATGTGCTTGTGGGTTTATTTTGTGCTTTAGTGATAACGCGTTACGTTAAATTATCAGAACTGTGAATGGCTTAGAGCTGCTGAAAGAATCACATTCCACAGCTGTAAAATTGTGTGCTTCAACATCTTGAAGAAGATGTGTTAATGGGTAGCAGTAAATCCACACAATGACTTTTGAATTGGGTGTACAAAAACTCTTAAGACTGGAGCGAAAAACATGTACGGAGAATTTAATTGAGCCTTTACTTTTAAATCTCTACAATCTGTTTCCCCTTTTG
>NC_045165.1:2613464-2618464 GCF_900700415.2 Clupea harengus
TATGTGTGTGTGTGTGTGTGTGTGTGTCAGTGTCCCTTGTGTGTGTGTGTGTGTAGGGCCCCAGACATCAGCACCAGCCCAACACACTGAACATCTCATACTTTGTGCTTCCTTCATGATTTTATTATTAACTCTCTCTTCTCACACAAAAAGGACATGTGTGTGTTGTCTCCAGCTGTGAAATTTCACAGTAGTCTAAACATGTGGTTGTAAAGTACAAAGCCTAATTAGCAGTGCACTTCACTAAAGAGTGCAGCAAAAGCACTAAAACAGTGGTATTTTATAGTGTATTATAATAATAATAATAATAAATAATAATGCGTTTTATTTAAAAGCAAATTTTTAATACAAATACAAATCGCATGTCACAATGAATGTGTCAGTCTGAGGAGAGCGCTTTGGAATTCTGCAGTGGATTCAGAATGCTGGACGTGATGAGGTTCATGTGTCCCAGAGCTTAGGGCCAACACAAGCTGCTCCTCCACCCCACAGTGATGGGGTTCATGTGTCCCACACGAGCTGCTCCTCCACCCAGTGATGGGGTTCATGTATTCCACACGAGCTGCTCCTCCACCCAGTGATGGGGTTCATGTACCCAACACGAGCTGCTCCTCCACCCAGTGATGGGGTTCATGTGTCCCAGAGCTTAGGGCCAACACGAGCTGCTCCTCCACCCAGTGATGGGGTTCATGTACCCAACACAAGCTGCTCCTCCACCCAGTGATGGGGTTCATGTCCGGTGTGAGGAGGAGGAGGAGGAGGAGGAGGAGGAGGAGGAGTGCAGTGAGCGAGTAGGGGTGTAGCTCTCCGGAGGAGGAGGAGGAGGAGGAGGAGGAGGAGTGCAGTGAGCGAGTAGGGGTGTAGCGCTCCGGGAGGTCAGTGAGATAAGTGGAAGTGTGATTATGTACGGCCTCAAATGCGAGGAGCAGAATTTGAAATGTAATTTGATAGGCAACAGGAAGCCAGTTAGGCTGGACGGGCAGAGCTATTATATGGCTGTGTATCCGACATGTGGCTGGTAGGGCAAAGCTATTATAGGGCTGCGTGTCCAACATGTGGTGATCTTTGCTGCAGAGTTTGGAATTATTTGGAGCCGGCGAAAAGTCGTTTATTAGTGATGCCAAGCAGGATTAACCATGCATTGCACTACATCGCAACTACAACACCAATGCACTATTGCAGTATGCTATCCATGTTTTAAATGATGAAATGTCAAAGTTATCTGATCCTGTCTGTATTTATTACTGTTGTCCCTCACTCCACTCACCGTCCCCTTGTCCCCCCCCCCCCAGGGCCAGGAGCAGTGGACCCCCCCGTGGTGTCCAGCATCCTCCCACACAGCGCCACCCTGTCCTGGGCCCCCCCCTCCCAGCTCAACGGCCCCATCACCCAGTACCACCTCTACCAGAACGACCAGCTGGTCGCCACCGTGCCGGGCAACACCACCAGCTTCTCCGCCACCCCTCTGCGCCCCCATAGCACTTACACGGTGCAGGTGGAGGCCTGCACGGACGCGGGGTGCACGCGCTCCGCCCAATCCCACACCTTCCGCACCCCGCCGGGGCCCCCCGAGGATGTCCCGGCGCCCCAGCTCTTCTCCGACACCCCCACCTCAGTGCTGCTGTCCTGGGGTCCCCCTGGGCAGCCCAACGGGGATCTGGAGGGGTACACGCTGGAGCGGAGGGTGAAGGGCACCCAGCCGGTGTCCACCGTGGCCGAGGTGAAGCCCCACGAGCCCCTCAGCTTCCTGGACGGGTCGGCGGCGCTCAGCCCCTGGACCAGCTACCAGTACCGGGTGGTGGCCCACACCAGGGGCGGGGGCAGCAACAGCAGCGGGTGGAGCGGCGTCACCACCAGGCCCTCCAGACCCGCGGGCCTGCAGCCCCCACACGTACGCGTGCTGGGCCCAGACGCCGTGCAGGTGAGTGTGTGTGTGTGTGTGTGTGTGTGTGTGTGTGTGTGTGTGTGTGTGTGTGTGTGTGTGTGTGTGTGTGTGTGTGTGTGTGTGTGTGCGTGTGTGTGTGCTGGGCCCAGACGCCGTGCAGGTGAGTGTGTGTGTGTGTGTGTGTGTGTGTGTGTGTGTGTGTGTGCTGGGCCCAGACGCCGTGCAGGTGAGTGTGTGTGTGTGTGTGTGTGTGTGTGTGTGTGTGTGTGTGTGTGTGTGTGTGTGTGCTTGCTGGGCCCAGACGGCGTCCATGTGTGTGTGTGTGAGTGTGTGTGTGTGTGTGTGCGCGCGTGCATGCTGGGCCCAGACGCCGTGCAGGTGTGTGTGTGTGTGTGCGCGCGTGCGTGCTGGGCCCAGACGCCGTGCAGGTGAGTGTGTGTGTGTGTGTGTGTGTGTGTGTGCGCGCGTGCGTGCTGGGCCCAGACGCCGTGCAAGTGAGTGGGGTGGGGTGACGTGGACTTCCGTTTGTCATGGAAATCCGTTTGAAAAGTGGTGTGTTGTTGAGAAATATCAAAATATCCTTTACGTTTTTTGCATGTCCTGGATTCTTTTTATAACTATTCAGGAGTCTGCAATGCAATCATTTAGTTCATAATACATTACAATATTTCATTTCAGCATGAATCCATTCTTAATCATTAAACATAGATTGTGTTACACATACAAGTGCATACAGTATTGTATGGCATGATCAATGTGCAACACAAGAGTTAAGACTACAGCCCACCAGTACTGTAGATGCATGGACACAGAAATCACAAGACAAATAATGCCACAAGTGCTGGTCCACTCTCTTTTCTAGCATTTATGAGTAGTCCTTTTCCTCCTGCTGAGGGTGTGTGGAGCTACAAAACGTGATGCTGAAGCAGTGTGCGCATGTATATTGGAGCCCAATCCACTATACTGTAAAGCAGGGGTTCTCAAACTTTATGGGGCCAGGGACCCCTCAAAGGACAGAAAAGCCCCGCCCTTGCAGTCAATGCGTGCAGGCAGCCTGACAGGGAGCGGAACAGTGAGTGCGCTCTGATTGCGTGCTATTTTAATGAAGTACCTATACTAAAAATATGCAAATCCTTATCGTTTTTTACGTAAGGTTTCCGCGGTACCTTTCTAGTACCGGTACACCGTGCAACATTAGTCTATATGTTTTGTATACTGTATTGCAATAAATAAAAAATAAAAATAAATGAAAAACCTTTGGAAGCCAAACTTTTTCGCGGACCCCCAGGCAAGGCGTCGCGGACCCCAAGATGCTGCGGCCTCACATGAGACGATTGGATTAGCTCCTAGATTTTGTTTGCTTGTTTACCTGTTTAGCATCCACCGCTAGAAGCACTGTTTAGCATCTACTGCTAGAAATGTGGTGAGGATGCTTCTAATGTTATGCACCTGGGTCCTGTGGCATTGTGTACCTGTACTAGTTAACTATTAGCCTGTACCTGTACTAGTTAACTACTAGCCTGTTCCTGTACTAGTTAACTACTAGCCCCTAACTATATTAGTTAACTACTAGGCTGTACCTGTACTAGTTAACTACTAGGCTGTACCTGTACTAGTTAACTACTGGCCTGTACCTGTACTAGTTAACTATTAGCCTGTACCTGTACTAGTTAACTATTAGCCTGTACCTGTACTAGTTAACTACTAGCCTGTACCTGTACTAGTTAACTATTAGCCTGTTCCTGTACTAGTTAACTATTAGCCTGTACCTGTACTAGTTAACTACTGGCCTGTACCTGTACTAGTTAACTACTAGCCCCTAACTGTATTAGTTAACTACTAGCTTGTACCTGTACTAGTTAACTACTAGCCTGTACCTGTACTAGTTAACTACTAGCTTGTACCTGTACTAGTTAACTACTAGCTTGTACCTGTACTAGTTAACTACTAGCCTGTACCTGTATTAGTTAACTACTAGCTTGTACCTGTACTAGTTAACTACTGGCCTGTACCTGTACTAGTTAACTACTAGCCCCTAACTGTATTAGTTAACTACTAGCTTGTACCTGTACTAGTTAACTACTAGCCTGTACCTGTACTAGTTAACTACTAGCCTGTACCTGTACTAGTTAACTAAGGGACATGAGCACACTTCCTAGCTCTAATCTAATCTAATGTAATCTAAACCCTAAGTGCATATCTGCATCTGACACAGGAAGTCTAACCATATGTACTAAACATATGTGTTACTCAGGTCCCTAGTATGTGACTCCATAGTCCCACAGTATGGCACACAGTATGCAGTGGGGAGAGTAACAGTATGCAGTATGCAGTGGGGAGAATAAGAGCACACAGTATGCAGTATGCAGTGGGGAGAATAAGAGCACACAGTATGCAGTATGCAGTGGGGAGAATAACAGTATGCAGTATGCAGTGGGGAGAGTAACAGTATGCAGTATGCAGTGGGGAGAGTAACAGTATGCAGTATGCAGTGGAGAGAGTAACAGCACGTCCTTACTGTGCTGCACAGAGTCCCTTCAATTGTGTGTCCATTGTCCCTGAGGACGTGTAGTATCAAGTGAAGGCCTGCGGTGCTTATAGATGCCCTCGACTGTGTAAAAGTTGTAAAAGCTCCTGTTTCCCGATGTTTGGTAGCCGTGCATAAATACATATGTAATAAAGACACGGGTAGTAGTACTCACGGCTGCTCTCCGTAATCAAGGTCCCCTTCAGAGCGGGGTCGAGGTGACCCTGACAGCCGCCCCTCCCCCCTGTCGCTCGCGGGCACACTGCACATCGGTTCCGTGTTTCCGTGTGCGAGTGCCAACGCCGTGGCGGAGGTGCAAATGAAGAGTTGCCCAAGTGACGGGTCCTCGGTGCGAGGCGTCGTCCGCATTAAAAAGCTCAGCCCTGTATGAAAATGTAGTGGCCCGTCATCGTGTGTGTGTGTGACATCTCCTCTCTCTCTCTCTGCCGGCCACTGATTGCTTCTGGGTCGATCCATACCTCTCCTGCCCGCCGCCCGCACCCAATTAAGACTGTCAATACAGGCGCCCGACTCCTGTGCAAGTGTGACCTTGGCTTCTCTTCCTGCTCACCGCTAAGGGAGCCCCGT
>NC_045165.1:2630964-2635964 GCF_900700415.2 Clupea harengus
TCTTATCAGATGTCTATGAACTCTAGCTCCATATAGCACTGAAGCTAACGCAGTGTCTTATAAGATGTATATAGACTCTAGCTCCATATAGCACTGAAGCTAACACAGTGCCTTATAAGATGGCTATAGACTCTAGCTCCATATAGCACTGAAGCTAAAGCAGTGTCTTATTGGCTGTCTATAGACTCGAGCTCCATATAGCACTGAAGCTAACGCAGTGTCTTATAAGATGGCTATAGACTATAGCTCCATATAGCACTGAAGCTAACGCTGTGTCATATAAGATGTCTATCGACTCTAGTTGCAGAGAGACTTTAACCTAACACTGAAGTGTCTTATCAGATGTCTATGAACTCTAGCTCCATATAGCACTGAAGCTAACGCAGTGTCTTATAAGATGTCTATCGACTCTAGTTGCAAGGAGACTTTAACCTAACACTGAAGTGTCTTATCAGATGTCTATGAACTCTAGCTCCATATAGCACTAAAGCTAACGCAGTGTCTTATAAGATGTATATAGACTCTAGCTCCATATAGCACTGAAGCTAACACAGTGCCTTATAAGATGGCTATAGACTCTAGCTCCATATAGCACTGAAGCTAAAGCAGTGTCTTATTGGCTGTCTATAGACTCTAGCTCCATATAGCACTGAAGCTAACGCAGTGTCTTATAAGATGGCTAAAGACTCTAGCTCCATATAGCACTGAAGCTAACGCAGTGTCTCATAAGATGGCTATAGACTCTAGCTCCATATAGCCCTGAAGGTAACACTGAAGTGTCTTATAAGATGGCTATAGACTATAGCTCCATATAGCACTGAAGCTAACGCTGTGTCATATAAGATGTCTATCGACTCTAGTTGCAGAGAGACTTTAACCTAACACTGAAGTGTCTTATCAGATGTCTATGAACTCTATTTCCATATAGCACTGAAGCTAACGCAGTGTCTTATAAGATGGCTATAGACTCTAGCTCCATGTAGCCCTGAAGCTAGCTCCATATAGCACTGAAGCTAACGCAGTGTCTTATAAGATGGCTATAGACTCTAGCTCCATATAGCACTGAAGCTAACGCAGTGTCTTATGAGATGGCTATAGACTCTAGCTCCATATAGCACTGAAGCTAACGCTGTGTCTTATTGGCTGTCTGAGGCCCGCTGCTCCAGCAGCCTGGATTCACACTCTGCATGCTGGGGTTGGTGATGTCTGCTGTCTGCCATGTTGGGGCGGGGGGGCGGGCGGACGCTGTGTGAGGAGCAGGAGGGTTGAGCGCTGCCGTCAACATGAGTCAGAGATCATATCCTGCATGACTGAGTCTGGGGCCGTACTGAGGGAGCGCGTGTGTGTGTGTGTGTGTGTGTGTGTGTGTGTGTGTGTGTGAGGGAGCATGTGTGTGTGTGTGTGTGTGTGTGTGTGTGTGTGTGTGTGTGTGTGTGTGTGTGTGTGTGTGAGGGAGCATGTGTGTGTGTGTGTGTGTGTGTGTGTGTGTGTGTGTCTCGCTGTATTATAACAAAGGCCCAAGCAGACATTAAGCAGTAGGGACAGAAGAGTCATGATCCCACCACACAGAGAGAGTCTGGGGCCATCAAAAGCGTTTGTCTTCAAGATGTTTTTAGACTGTGGTTCAAAACTGGGCAAAACTAGCTGCCAGGGATCGGTTTCAGTTTTCCTTATGCTTTATGTTTCTTTCAGTTCTGCTCTTGGCCTCCAAGTCTACTCCCATCCTTTTCCTGCTCTCTCTCTCTTCGCTCTCTCTCTCTCTCTCTCTCTCTCTCTCTCTCTCTTCCCCCTCTCTCTCTCTTTGCTCTCTCTCTCTTCTTTCTCTCTCTCTCTCTCCCTCTCTCTCTCTCTTCGCTCTCTCCCTCTCTCTTCTCTCTCGCTCTCTCTCGCTCTCTCTCGCTCTCTCTCTCTCTCTTGCTCTCTCTCTCTTGCCCCTCTCTTTGCTCTCCCTCTCTCTCTTCGCTCTCTCTCACTCTCTCTCGCTCTCTCTCTCCTTCTCTCTCTCTCTTTGCTCTCTCTCTCTCTATCTATCTCGCTCTCTCTCTCTCTTCCCCCTCTCTCTCTCTTTGCTCTCTCTCTCTCTCTTCTCTCTCTCCCTCTCTCTCTTCGCTCTCTCTCGCTCTCTCGCTCTCTCTCTCCTTCTCTCTCTCTTTGCTCTCTCTCTTCTCTCTCTCTCTATCTATCTCGCTCTCTCTCTCTCTTCCCCCTCTCTCTCTCTTTGCTCTCTCTCTCTCTCTCTCCCCTCTCTCTCTCTCTCTTTATCTCTCTCTCCTCTCTTTCCCTTGCCTTATTTTTTATATATCTATCTTTATCTTCTTCACTCTTTCTAATCTGCTCTATTCCTTATCTGTCTATCCTTTTATCTCTCCTCTCCTTTCCTCCTCCTTTCCATTCTTCCGTCCTCCCCGTCTCTCTTCATCCTTCTCTCTCTTCTCTCTCCCTTCCAGAACCTGAGGGGGTGTTTCCTCCAGAGGTCGTGACCCTGAACAGCACTGCAGTGCGGGTCCTTTGGGCCGAGCCTTTGGTCCCCAACGGGGCGATCACACAGTACGCCGTCTACGTGGACGGCCAGCTGCGCGGGACTGTCGGGAGCAGCACGGGGTCCCTGGAGCTGGGCGACCTGCTGCCGTTCACCGTCTACGACATCCAGGTCTGTAGGTCTCACTGTGTGTGTCCCCAACATTTAGATTTCGGTTCTCACGGTCCATATTCAGGGCTTTAGTTTAGACTATCCTCATAACTATTCTACAAGGTCATTAAGTCTGACCACCACGTCCAAAACATTCCACAACTGGGTCTCACTGTGTCATCACAAAACATCCAGGTCAACAGGTGCCATTGTAGCCTCAAAAAACTGCACCGAGGCCCTTAGGTCCCCCCAAAATCCTCATTTAGATCTCTGTCATTAACTCATGTCCCCTACATGTAGGTCTGTAGGTCTCCCCATGTCCCCACATCGCACAACTGGGTCTGTAGGGCTCCGTCCGTGTGTGTCCTTTACTTTCGGCCGTCCTCTCAAACCTCATTTAAGTCAACAGGTGCCGGTGTGTCCTAACAAACTGCATTTAGGTCTGTAGGTCTGACCGACTTTATGAACCGTCTGCAGGTCTGCAGGTCTCTCATGTCTTCACATTCAGATGAGTGTGTGTCTCTCCACACAGACTGACTGTGTCCTCTGTGTGTGTGTGTGTCTCAGTGTGTCTCACACAGACTTACTGTCTCCTCTGTGTCTGTCTGTCTCAGTGTGTCTCCACACAGACTAACTGTGTCCTGTGTGTCTGTCTGTCTCAGTGTGTCTCCACACAGACTAACTGTGTGCTGTGTGTGTGTGTCTCAGTGTGTCTCCACACAGACTAACTGTGTCCTGTGTGTCTGTCTCAGTGTGTCTCCACACAGACTAACTGTGTCCTCTGTGTCTCAGTGTGTCTCCACACAGACTAACTGTGTCCTGTGTGTGTGTCTCAGTGTGTCTCACACAGACTAACTGTGTCCTGTGTGTCTGTCTCAGTGTGTCTCCACACAGACTAACTGTGTCCTGTGTGTGTGTCTCAGTGTGTCTCCACACAGACTAACTGTGTCCTGTGTGTGTGTCTCAGTGTGTCTCACACAGACTAACTGTGTCCTGTGTGTCTGTCTCAGTGTGTCTCCACACAGACTAACTGTGTCCTGTGTGTGTGTCTCAGTGTGTCTCACACAGACTAACTGTGTCCTGTGTGTCTGTCTCAGTGTGTCTCCACACAGACTAACTGTGTCCTGTGTGTGTGTCTCAGTGTGTCTCACACAGACTAACTGTGTCCTCTGTGTCTCAGTGTGTCTCCACACAGACTAACTGTGTCCTGTGTGTGTGTCTCAGTGTGTCTCACACAGACTAACTGTGTCCTGTGTGTGTGTCTCAGTGTGTCTCACACAGACTAACTGTGTCCTGTGTGTGTCTGTGTGTCTCAGTGTGTCTCACACTGGCGTGTCTCACTGAGTAGCTGGCTGGAGTGGAGCCTTGTCTCCATAGTCAGATGCTCCCTGGAGTCTCCAGAGTCAGATTGGAGAGTCAAAGCTGTCTCCATGTACTCTCATTAATGTCTCCATGTCCGTCTTAGTCAAAGCTGTCTCCATGGCCGTCTTAGTCAAAGCTGTCTCCATGGCCGTCTTAGTCAAAGCTGTCTCCATGGCCGTCTTAGTCAAAGCTGTCTCCATGGCTGTCTTAGTCAAAGCTGTTGTACCCCCACAGCGAAGGCCGCTAAGTATTATCTCTTCCTGTGACTAGAGGTGACTTATTATGCAGCCAGATGTTTGTGCTTCTGTGCCCAAACCCTTTATCCAGGTCTCCTCCCCTGTCCTGGGACACACACACACACACACACACACACACACACACACACACACACACACACACACACACACACACACACACACTGACGTACCAATCAAACCCTTTTTCCAGGTCTCCTCCACTGTCCTGGGACGTACCAATCGAACAACTGTCACCTCACTGGCTCAGTTGTTGCTTATTTTATATATAGGAAAACAGTTTATATATATTTTTTATTTTATTTTGTGCTACAGTGATGAAGAGCCCAAGGATTTGAAATATTACAGCCTATTAATAATCATGATGTTTTGAAAAAAAATTGTTTACTGTGCAGAAAAACTTCGATTATCAATTCCCGAGTGGTTTTGATTTGTCCTGGACTCTGCCTGAGGTGCAGTGCTCAATGACACGTGCTCCACTTTCTCCTGAAGAACTCAGAGACACTCAGATCATAGGCCTGCGTGTGTGTGTGTGTGTGTGTGTGTGTGTGTGTGTGTGTGTGTGTGTGTGTGTGTGTGTGTCAGATCATAGGCCTGCTCTGGCTTCTCTGCCTCCCCCATGTTGCATGTGTTCTGTTCTGAACTGTTACCTGTGTGTGTGTGTGTGTGTGTGTGTGTGTGACAGGTGGAGGTGTGCACTGTGTACGCGTGTGTGCGGAGCAACGCCACGCGGGTGACCACCGTGGAGGACCTGC
>NC_045165.1:2645964-2648464 GCF_900700415.2 Clupea harengus
TAGTGTGTGTGTGTGTGTGTGACGTGTTGTATAAAGTAGCTGCGAGACTCGTTCTTCCTCTGTGGTTCTATCTCAATATTCTTACAGAACTCTGAAACCTGTATTTGGCATATTAGAGTATTTACTTGATTATAACTGCTTTGGTTAATCAGATAGAATTAACTGTAAACATTTCAAAGTCAAACTCACTGTGGCACATTACCCTGAATGCTCATACAGCTGTATTCCCTCTCCTCCTCCTCCTCCTCCTCCTCTCCTCTTCCTCTCCTCCTCTCCTCTCCTCCTCCTCCCCCCTCTCCTCCTCCTCCTCTCCTTTTTCTCCTCCTCTCCTCCTCCTCTCCTCCTCTCCTCCTCCTCCTCCTCTCTTCCTCTCCCCTCCTCTCTTCCTCTCCTCCTCCTCTCCTCTCCTCTCCTCCTCTCCTCCTCCTCTCCTCCTCCTCTTCTCCTCTCCTCCTCTCCTCTCCTCTCCTCTCCTCCTCTCCTCCTCCTCCTCTCCCCCTCCTCCTCTCCTCTCTTCTCCTCTCCTCCTACTCCTCCTCTCCTCCTCCTCTCCTCTCCTCCTCCTCCTCTCCCCCTCCTCCTCTCCTCTCTTCTCCTCTCCTCCTACTCCTCCTCTCCTCCTCCTCCTCCTCTCCTCTCCTCCTCCTCCTCTCCCCCTCCTCCTCTCCTCTCCTCTCCTCCTCTCCTCCTCCTCTCCCCCTCCTCCTCTCCCCCTCCTCCTCTCCTCTCTTCTCCTCTCCTCCTCTCCTCTCCTCCTCTCCTCCTCCTCCTCTCCCCCTCTCCTCCTCCTCTCCTCTCCTCTCCTCCTCTTCCTCTCCTCCTCCTCCTCTCGTGTGCTATTTCTGGGTCTCTGTAGGGGATGTGTGCTGCCCTAACCCGGAGCAGATGCGTGTGTCTGTGGGCCTGGGGGACGCGTGCTGTGGGGGGAACCCCTTCCGGCCCGCCGCGGGGCAGGTCTGCTGTGGGGGGGTCCTCCTTGACGGCTTCCAGGCGCAGTGCTGCGGAGGACAGGTGATCAGCCAGCACCTGGTGTGCTGTGGGGACGCCCAGAGAGGAACTGCACACACACCTGTGCCAGGTAAACACACACGCAGACACACACACACACACACACACACACACACACACACACTCACACACACACACACACTCTCACACACACACACACACACACACACACACACACACACACACACACCCATACACACACACACACACACACACACCCATACACACACACACCCATACACATTCACACACACTGACATATACACACACACTGACATATACACACACACACGCTGACCTACTCATGAACACTGATATATACACATACACAGTTACTCATAACAGTCACACACATATGTTTTGCATACGTATACTCACGCTCACACACACACACACACACACACACATACGTATACTCACGCTCACACACACATAAATATATCTGGACACCTGCGCCAGGGACGGCAGAGTTGTACTACCCATTTTAAAAATACATATGGAGCCAGATTCAGCACCATACTGCAGAAAAATACACCCATTATTGATCACTCACTCACACACACACACACACACACACACACATTATTACTAGTGCTGTCAGTTTAACGCGTTATTAACGGCGTTAACGCAAACCCATTTTAACGCCGTTAATTTTTTTATCGCGAGATTAACGCAATTTTTTTTTATTCATTTTTTTTTGTTTGTTTTTTTTTTTTTATTAACGTTCTTTTTGGCCTGGCAAACTGTGTAGTAGGCTAACGTTACGGTTTGAGTGAATGGTGAGCGCGATAAGGCGAAATGGATGATAAAAAGCTTCTGAATGGAAAGTTTACTTTTAAAAATGTTGTCTGAAAATGTCAACAGGCAGCTGGCTGAAAGCAAAGAAGTAGTAGGCTTACCTTTGATTGGTAACCTAACTGTTACAGTTCATTGTTTCTGAAATAAGAGGCCTGACTGCTATGTTCCCAGGAAACTTGAAAAAAAGAAAATATTAAGCCATGGTTTGCTGAGTCCTTGTTTACCTGAAATGTGCACTTTATAATTTTATTTTGTACTGCCCTGTTTGGCAATGTTGGTTTTCAACAAAATAAAACATTTGCTTAAAGCAAGCCAATCCACTTTTCCATGTTGATACGGGCATTAAAATTAAAATAAAATGATGGAAAAAATAAATAAACGAAGGGACATTTAGAATAGATACAAATTTGCGATTAATCGCGATTCATTTTGAGTTAACTATGACATAAATGCGATTAATCGCGATTAAATATTTTAATCGTTTGACAGCACTAATTATTACACATTATTACACATTATTACACATTTTACACACATCTCTCTTGTCGAGTTTGCAACATATGGAAATGTACAATACACATAGATCATTTTTCACTAACACCAACAGGTTTAAAGGCAGATGAGACATTTGGCCCTGTGAAAGGTTTAATTCTGTAACATACATCTATCTAAGTGGTGACAATAAATAAATAAA
>NC_045165.1:2655964-2658464 GCF_900700415.2 Clupea harengus
GCATAGACAGCTACACGACTGCACGTGGTGAGGAGATCCTTACCTTCTGTGTAGAAGCTCTCCTCTCGGTTCTCCTACCAACTGAGCAGTGTGGTTTCACCCCTCTGTATGCTGCATGACCCCAGAGATGGACACACACACACACACACACACACACACACACACACACACAGGCCTCCATGACCCTACCCCAACATGTGGAGTCAGTAGCCCATAGTGGCAAAGCACTGCTCAATATCAGCAGATCTGGAGGAGACGACGTGTCCTATACCTTTGAACTGTAAAACCCATAATGGACTGTGTGTGTGTGTGTGTGTGTGTGTGTGTGTGTGTGTGTGTGTGTGTGTGTGTGTGTGTGTGTGTGTGTGTGTGTGTGTAAAACCCATAATGGACTGTGTGTGTGGACTGCTGAACTGCTTACATTTGTTGGACCATTCAGTAAATGTGATTCCTGATGAAACTTGACTTATAATGTGGAATCAAATAAAGTATACAAAATGTGTGTGTACATGTGTATGTGTATGCATGTACGTGCGTGTGTGTGTGTGTGTGTTTACATTTGTGTGTGTGTGTGCACACACCCTTCTCCTAGATTCCAGGGTTTTCGTGTGCTTCCTGTAGTAAACATTTTGAGTGCATGCATGTAGCTGTGCGCTGACGTTGCTGACTGGCGGTAAGGAAGACAACACAGCTCATGCATCAGCATCACACACACACACACACACAAACACACACACACACACACACACACACACACACACAGCTCATGCATCAGCATCAACACACACACACACACACACACAGCTCATGCATCAGCATCAACACACACACACACACACACACACACACACACACACACACCACACACACACACACACACAGCTCATGCATCAGCAGAGCCTGCCCCGCGCCTGTGGCTCATCTATATTTAAAGCTCTATCTCTCCAGCAGCCCCGCGATCAGCACATATGACAATATCCACACACATCACTTCTCCAGCGCCACGTCCATTACAGCGGCCACGGACCCCACAACATTTGACCTATAAAATATGAAAAGCCATATTCCCTGTGTTTTGTGTGTGTGTGTGTGTGTGTGTGTGTGGTCACTTGACATGTCAGCCTCTGTGTGGCACCTGCCTGTCCTGCGCAGACAGAGAGGCTTCACGTGTGTGTGTGTGTGTGTGTGTGTGTGTGATTGTGTGCGACAGACGCATCAGGTTGATCGAGTCAGCATCGGGAGATTTCCCATCAATCCTGTAGTGCTTTTAAAGGCGCGTGGACAGGAAGCAGGTGACGTGGTCGGACTCTGCTGATGGAAGAGCAGGGGCTGATGGGAAAGGCGCGGTGACTGGGTGTCAGGATGCTCACTTCAGCATGTTGTTTACCAGTCAGAGCGGATCAGGGACACACACACACACACACACACACACACAGGCACACACACACACACACACACACACACACACACACACACACAGTCAGAGTGGATCAGGGACACACACACACACAGGCACACACACACACACACACACACACACACACACACACACAGTCAGAGTGGATCAGGGACACACACACACACACAGGCACACACACACACACACACACACACACACAGTCAGACTGGATCAGTGAAGTGCAGACCTGTGTCTATCAAGCAGGGCTGAAACACACGCTTGTGTCATGCAGCGCAAGCTTTTACTGAGAACTATTAAGTGGATTTTTTGCTGGTTATCGGCAGATATAGTAGCCACCAAACTTATGTTTCCTTTTTCCGTTTATTTTTATGATCATTTTGTTTCCATCAAAATATTATATTTGCATTGGGGAGTCCCACAGATACATGTATTTCTCCTAGCATCTGTTTCAGTGATCACTATCAGGATGTAAAGATGGCATCAGTACGGTTAGCATCAGTACGGTTAGCATTGCTCATCTTCCTTGAACCCACCGAGCTTCTCGGCAGTCATCAGCATCTGACTCGCTGCTCATGTATTTTATCTCGTTTTGTTCATTTCTGTGGTCGTTTTATGGCCACCATTTCCTCTCACCAAAAAAAAATATATTTGAATGGGAGCATCAGGATGTAATATAATAGCTAGCTGGGAGAATGTAAAGATGGCCTAGGTGCTGTGAAAGAGCATCATTAGAATGTAATATAATAGCTATCTGGGAGAATGTAAAGATGGCCTAGGTGCTGTGAAAGAGCATCATTAGAATGTAATATAATAGCTAGCTGGGAGAATGTAAAGATGGCGTAGGCGCTGTGAAAGAGCATCATCAGAATGTAATATAATAGCTAGCTGTGAGAATGTAAAGATGGTGTAGGCGCTGTTAAAGAGCGTCATCAGAATGTAATATATTGTAAAGAATGTACAGACATTACATTAAGAATCTAAAGATTAAGAATGTAAAGATTAAGAATGTAAAGATGGCGTAGGCGCTGTGATAGCTAGCTGTGAGAATGTAAAGATGGCGTAGGCGCTGTGATAGCTAGC
>NC_045165.1:2660964-2665964 GCF_900700415.2 Clupea harengus
GGGCACGGCCAACAGATACACCTTCACAGGTGAGCCATCAGTAGGCAAAACATCATGTCATTTATTATTGTACATATATACTTGTGCATACTGTTCACACTTACAGGATGAACTTACTATGCATACTATACTTGTGCATACTGTTCACACTCACAGGATGATCTTACCATGCATACTATACTCGTGCATACTTGTGCACACTTACAGGAAGATCTTACCATGCATACTATACTTGTGCATACTGTGCACACTTACAGGATGAACTTACCATGCATAATATACTTGTGCATACTTGTGCACACTTACAGGAAGATCTTACCATGCATACTATACTTGTGCATACTGTGCACACTTACAGGATGATCTTACCATGCATACTATACTTGTGCATACTTGTGCACACTTACGGGATGATCTTACCATGCATACTATACTTGTGCATACTGTTCACACTTACAGGATGATCTTACCATGCATACTTTAACATGACATTAAACAGGCTTTCAATAGTGCTATATTTGTTATACACATACTTACACTCTCTCTTACACACACAGAATGTTGAAAGAAAAGTGTGTGTGCAAAACTATGCAGACTACTGTGTGTTAGTGTGTGTGTATGTGTGTGTGTGTGTTTTAGCAGGTGAGGCTTCTGTGTGTTAGCTCTGGTGCTGTGGTGAAGAGTTATTTATTTGTAAGGGATCGGTTAGCATGTTGCTCTGAGGCGATGCTCTATGTCTGACTCCACACACACACTACAAACACTACACACTCTGAACACACTGCACACACTGCACACACTATACACACTGAAAACACTGCACACACTGAACACACTACACACACTGAACACACTGAACACACTGCACACACTACACACACTGAACACACTACACACACTACACACACTGAAAACACTGCACACACTGAACACACTACACACACTGAACACACTGCACACACTACACACACTACACACACTGAAAACACTGCACACACTGAACACACTGCACACACTGAACACACTGAACACACTGAACACACTACACACACTACACACACTGAACACACTGCACACACTGCACACACTGAACACACTGCACACACTGCATACACTGCACACACTTCAGGGCGATTTGTGGCGCAGGCCAGAACAAATGATCCAGCAGACACTAATCGGTGGCTTCCATAACTCTCCCCACCATTTCAAACATTGTAACCTTGGGATGGCTGTTTAAAACACACTTGGCTTGTTTTATTTATCTTACCGGGTGTGTTGGTATGTCTGTGTGTGTTACTATGTGTGTATTCAGTATATTTGTGTGTGTGCATGTGTGTGTGTATGAGGCTGTGTTAGTGTGTGTGTGTGTGTTAGTTTGTGTGTGCGTACGCACATGTGTGTATGTATGTGTGTGCATGCATGTGTGTGTCTGTGTGTGTGCGGGCATGCTTGCGCGCGTGAGTGTGTCTGTGTGTGTGCGGGCATGCTTGCGCGCGTGAGTGTGTGTGTGTGTGGTGAGGGGTGTGTACGGGCATGCATATGTGTGTATGTGTGTGTGTGTGTGAGTGTGTGTGTGTTAAGCGTTAAGCGTGGTGCTGTGGTGAGGAGTTATTTATTTGGTTCCTTACGTCTGTTTAATCAAGACTAATGGGCAGGGGAGGGGTGGAGAGGTCTGGCAGCGGCTGGGTGATTCTAGTGGGCGCTGTGACACCATCTGGGCGCAGCACATAAAGCTGTCGTGGCCCCGCACGCCTCCAGATGTTTCCCACGCCCCATACCCGCGCCGCCGGAGAAGGATGGCAGTGAGCGGAGAGCGAGCGAGCGCGGAGATCACACCTGCACAAAGACATGCCATACTAACACACATGGACAAAGACATGCGATACGGACACACAGACACAAAGATTCGCCACTCAGTGATGTGGCACACACAGACACAAGGACACAAGAACACACACTCACACACACAGCACACACAAGGACACACCGCACCACACCAACACACAGTCACAAGGACATGCTATACTAACACACAGACGTGAATATATGCCACACCAACACACATGGACACACACACACGCCACATCAACACAGTGGTATGAAAAATGCCACACCAACCGATGTAGCTGACGTTCTTTTCCCTGAAAAATCGAGCCACCCCTTCTGCCGTGTCATGCCATAACTGATTCCACTCTCAGCAGGATCTCAGACATATGACATATGACATAGACATACATGACATAGACATACATGACATGACATAGACATACATGACATAGACATCAGACATAGACATACATGACATGACATAGACATACATGACATAGACATCAGACATAGACATACATGACATGACATAGACATACATGACATAGACATACATGACATGACATAGACATACATGACATAGACATCAGACATAGACATACATGACATGACATAGACATACATGACATAATTATAAATATGTGTCTAATCAAATGACTCATGCATGCTTTGTTCCCAATGTCTTTTCACAATAGAAAAAATACTTTTTAACACACACACACCTCAAATCTGTGTGCGCTAACACCCCCCCCACACACACACACACAAATGCACACTTACACACACTTGCATACACACATACAAACTATCTCACACACACACACATCCTCACACTCATGCAATGGCATGTGACACAAACCGTATCCTTGATTTACACGCGGGGCTCCCCGCGCAAACACGCCTAAACCCGGCTGCGGTTGTGATGCGTTGAGCGGTGCGGCGGGGGAGAGAGAGTAACTACTGTAAACACGACGTCCCTGGCCACGCTTTAAAGTCTACCGCTGTGTTAGTGTGTTAGCGTGCACACACAAGCGTCCTCCTGTGGGTCTATAAAGAAGCCACGCCGCATATGGTCACAGTCAAGCAGAGGTTTTATCTTTTATGCATGTCTGAGTGTGTGTGTCTGTACCTTTGTGTGTGTCTGTGTGTGTGTGTGTGTGTGTGTGTCTGTGTGTGTGTGTGTGTGTGTGTGTGTGTGAATGTGTGTGTGTGTGTGTGTGTGTGTGTGTGTGTGTGTGTGTGTGTGTGTGTGTGTGTGTGTGTGTGTGTGAATGTGTGTCTCTGTGTGTGTGTGTTCCTGTTTTATGTAATGTTTTGAAATTCAAAGCAAGTGTTGTAGAGAGTTTAGAGGTTAACACAAGCCTCCATGACCCCAGAGATGGACACACACACACACACACACACGCACACACACACACACACACACACACACACACACACACATGCACACACAGACACACACACACACACACAAGCCTCCATGACCCCAGAGATGGGAGGTGAGCTACAGACATACTCAGCGCTGAGCCCCTGAGCCTCAAAGGCTTTCAGGCCGCACCCCAACACCACATTGATTAATTTCATTCATTCATTCATTCATTCACTGATTCATTTGATTCATTCATTCACTGATTCATTTCATTCGTTTATCATTAATTCATTCATTCACTGATTCATTTGATTCATTCATTCACTGATTCATTCATTCACTGATTCATTTCATTCGTTTATCATTAATTAATTCATTCACTGATTAGTTTCATTCATTCACTGATTCATTCGATTCATTCATTTACTGATTCATTTTATTCACTCGTTTGTTCATATATTCATTCATCAATTCATCCATTCACCCATTCATTTATTCATTCATTCATTCATTCGCTGGTTCATTTCATTCATTCATTTATTCATTCATTCATTCATTCACTGATTCATTTGATTCATTCGTTCACAGATTAATTTGATTCATTCGTTCACTCATTCATTCATTCATTCATTCATTTATTCAGAGTCATTTGATTCCTTCATTCACAGATTCATTTCAACATCGCTATTGTAACAATTTAAAAAGGGCTATGTGCCGGAGCATCTGTCTGGCCACTAATGCTATCCCTGTGTTGTACTGCACTTTGAATATCAATATTGTGTATGTGCCATTGGACCAATGGAGTCTGTATTAAGCTGCACAACATGGGTTAGTGCCTAGCTTAGGTCATACAACAAGACTGGTTAGTGCGTAGTTTAGATTATAAAACAAGACAAAACTGGTTAGTGCCTAGTTTAGATCATAAAGCAAGACTGGTTAGTGTGTGAGATCATAAAACAAGACTGATTAGTGCCTAGTTCAGATTATAAAACAAGACTGGTCAGTGCGTAGTTTAGATTATAATACAATACTGGTTAGTGCCTAGTTTAGATCATAAAACAAGACTGGTTAGTGCCTAGTTTAGATCATAATACAATACTGGTTAGTGCCTAGTTTAGATCATAAAACAAGGCTGGTTAGTGTGTGAGATCATAAAACAAGACTGATTAGTGCCTAGTTTAGATTATAAAACAAGACTGGTCAGTGCGTAGTTTAGATCATAAAACAAGACTGGTTAGTGCCTAGTTTAGATCATAAAACAAGGCTGGTTAGTGTGTGAGATCATAAAACAAAACTGGTTAGTGCCTAGTTTAGATCATAAAACAAGACTGGTTAGTGCCTAGTTTAGGTCATAAAACAAAACTGGTTAGTGTGTGAGATTATAAAACAAGACTGGTTAGTGCCTAGTTTAGATCATAAAACAAGACTAGTTAGTGCCTAGTTTAGATCATAAAACAAGACTGGTTAGTGTGTGAGATCATTGTGGAGGCCCTGTGTGACTGCTGTGTTTATCCGCCTGATCCCCAGATTCAGACCTGGAGCCCCACACCACCTACGAGTACTGGGTGGGGGCCTGGAACCGCTTCGGCCGGGGGTTCAGCCCTCACACACGGGTCACCACCAGAGAGGACGCCCCCTGGGGGGTCCCCGCCCCCCGCTGGAGCAAGATCGAAAACCGCGATGACATCCTCCAGCTGGACTGGGCGGCGCCCGTCCAACCCAATGGTAAGGCTCCTAGAGAGGAGAATGGGCGTGGCTTGGGAATGTTAGGATGTCAGGAATACTTCTAGTTCAAGAATCTTCT
>NC_045165.1:2670964-2673464 GCF_900700415.2 Clupea harengus
GTGTCCAGCTCAAGCCGTGGGCGCGCGTGCGTGCGTGCGTGTGTGTGTGTGTGTGTGTGTGTGTGTGTGTGTGTGTGTGTCTCTGTCTGTTTTAGTGATTCCTGTGTGTGTGTGTGTGTGTGTGTGTGTGTGTGTGTGTGTGTGTGTGTGTGTGTGTGTGTGTGTGTGTGTGTGTGTTTGAGCGGTGCGGTGTCCATCTGAAGCCGTGGGCAGGAGTGGATGAGGCCTGTCTCTGTCTCTCTCTGTCTGTTTGATTCCTGTGTGTGTGTGTGTGTGTGTCTCTGTCTGTTTTAGTGATTCCTGTAAGCCCCGGTGTGGGTGATTGACAGGTGCATGGAGCACTCACTGATGGCATGCATGAGGCATGATGTCATGTGCACTTACACGACTACACTACAGTAAAGAGCAGGGCTGTGTGTGTGTGTCTGTGTGTGTGTGTGTGTGTGTGTGTGTGTGTGTGTGACTACACTACAGTAAAGAGCAGAGGACATGTGCTCATCACTGGGCAGGAGATTGATGGACTGATGAATCATGGGCCTGTGTGTGTGTGTGTGTGTGTGTGTGTGTGTGTGTTGTGTGTGTGTGTGTGTGTGTGTGTGTGTGTGTGGGTGTAACGTGTGTGTGTGTGTGTGGTGTAACGTGTGTGTGTGTGTGTGTGTGTGTGTGTGTGTGTGTGTGGGTGTAAACGTGTGTGTGTGTGAGTGTGTGTGTGTGTGTGTGTGTGTGTGTGTGTGTGTGTGTGTGTGTGTATGCATGTGTATGCTGGTCTCGGAGCGCTGTCCTGCGAGGTGGTGTGTGTGTGTGCAGCCCCTGTCTCCTCTCTGCCCTGCCTTATTTATGCCAGCTGTTTCAGGAAGCGGCCGTAATGACTGGAGTTACACCAGATTCCCGCCATGAGCGCCGGCACTGCCCATCACTGCTGCCATCACTGCTGCCATCAGCGCTGCCCATCAGGGACGGGCGCTGATTTGTGGCTCACGCCAACTCCCTCTGCCTCTCTCTCTCTAATTCTGTCTCTGTCCGTCTGTCTCTCTCTCTCTAATTCTGTCTCTGTCTCTCTGTCTCTCTCTCTAATTCTCTCTCTGTCTCTCTGCCTCTCTCTCTAATTCTCTCTGTCTCTCTCTCTAATTCTGTATCTGTCTCTCTGTCTCTTTCTATTCTCTATTCCTATCTATCTATCTATCTATCTCTCTCTCTTTCTCTCTCTCTCTCTCACACATCTGTCACTATCTCTCTTTATCTCACTCCCTCCCTGACGCGTAAGTTTCTCTCACTCTCTTTCACTCCCATTCTCTATTCCTATCTATCTATCTATCTCTCTCTCTCTCTCTCTCTCTTTCTCTCTCGCTCATTCCCCGTCTCTCTCTCCCACTCTCTCTTTCTATCTATCTATCTATCTATCTCTATCTATCTCTTTCTCTCTCTCTCTCGCTCATTCCCCGTCTCTCTCTCCCACTCTCTCTTTCTATCTATCTATCTCTCTCTATCTATCTCTATCTCTCTCTCTCTCTCTCGCTCATTCCCCGTCTCTCTCTCCCACTCTCTCTTTCTATCTATCTATCTATCTATCTCTCTCTGTCACTAGCTGTCTCTTTCTCCCCCCAATCCCTCTATCTTTCTTCCTGCCTCTCTCATACATTTCTCACTCTCTTTTTATCTATCTCTCCCTCTCCTCCCTTCCTGCCGCTATCTCTCTCTCCATCCCTTTATCCCTCGCTCTCTCTTTCTCTCTCTTTCTGTCTTTCTGTCTTCTTCTCTCTCTCTCGCTCACTACTCGGGAGAAGAGCATCACCACTGGCCCTGTGCCATCAGTCACTGGGGCAAGGAGAGAGACACACACACACACACACACACACACACACACACACACACACACACACATGCATTACACTGGGGCAAGGAGAGACACACAGCACCGTGCTGCCTTACTCCGTTAAACACACATCAGCACACACACACGCACACACACACACACAGAACATACAGGAGCATACAACACACACACACACATGCATAACACACAACGGAGCACACACAGATGAATAACATACAGGAGGACACACACACACACACACACACATGCTAAACACACAACAGCGCACACACACACACAACAGCACACACACACACACACACACACACACACACAACAACAGCTAAACACACACACACACACACACATGCTTAACACACAACAGCACACACACATGCATAGCACACACAGACTTACAGACCTACACAGGAACATACAAACACAAACATACTATAAGCACTCACAACAGAGTGCACACGTATGCATAACACACACCATAACACAAACCATAACACTAAGTAACACACACCATAACACACATCATAACTCACAAAAAATGTACAGGCACACAGACCACACACAAGAACATACATAACACACATCAGAGCATAATAATAAGCAGAACATGTGTGCATAATCCACACACACACACACACACACACACACACACACACACACACACACACA
>NC_045165.1:2678464-2685964 GCF_900700415.2 Clupea harengus
AGTGGACATGTCCCCAAACATTCACCATCCTAAGAGAGACAGTGGACATGTCCCCAAACATTCACCATCCTAACAGAGACAGTGGACATGTCCCCAAACATCCACCATCTTAAGAGACAGTGGACATGTCCCCAAACATTCACCATCCTAAGAGAGACAGTGGACATGTCCCCAAACATTCACCATCCTAACAGAGACAGTGGACATGTCCCCAAACATTCACCATTCTAAGAGGGACAGTGGACATGTCCCCAAACATTCACCATCCTAAGAGAGACAGTGGACATGTACCCAAACATCCACCATCTTAAGAGACAGTGGACATGTCCCCAAACATTCACCATCCTAAGAGAGACAGTGGACATGTCCCCAAACATCCACCATCTTAAGAGACAGTGGACATGTCCCCAAACATTCACCAGAGACAGTGGACATGTCCCCAAACACTCACCATCCTAACAGAGACAGTGGACATGTCCCCAAACATTCACCATATAGAGTAATTCAGCTTCTTCTGATAATCCCTGTCTCGACTGCTTTGGCGGAACGGTCATTCAGCAGCTGGAGACGTTTAACGACACACCTTAGAATCAGTATAACAGACACATTGGCTCTAACGGCAGGATTGGCTCAACAAGAATTCATAAAGACTTTGAAATCGATATGGAGAGAGTTTTGGAGAGGGAGTTGAACGCAACAGGGACCAGGAGAGTCCATCTTTCATTGTAAGGTAGGCTGAGTTTGATTATTTTAACAAGAGCGTATATAAAACCAGGGCTGGGTTCAATTACTACGGTGCACATAATGAGACCCAAGAAACACATTTGTTTCAGTAGGCCTGTTTATCTGATTCAACATTTATTCTTTCCTTCAAAATGCGTTTTAAAACCATGCATGCTAACTCAGTGGTCTAAGATAAAAAAAAATGATGATCATGTTTTTACTGGAGCAATCCATTAAACTATAAAGTAGGCTAAGTCATATAATACGATAATGTTCCAATCAACTGATTTCTTTTCAGACATGACTTGTTTGGCAGTGGCAGTCTCTGTCACACTCTCCCGTGCTCCGGGCGCTCTCATTCACTTCTGATTACGTCAGTCGATGGTTTCTCTACGTTTACCAGAAATGAGCTGCTGCCACTAAGGCTGTGTGTAGCACACTCTAATGGTGGCACACTCTATGGTGGCACGACTTTCTTGAGTGGGTGTATCATGAACGAGAATCCTGCGGCCACCCCTGGTGAAAACCTGTGTCATATTGTTTGCCTGAGGTAAATGTCTGAAATGTTTAATAATCGTGTTCTTGCCGGTTATGTGTAGGCCTATTGGAGATGCAGTGTGCGATTCTAAACCCAGATAGTTTTTTTGTCAAATTCAGCTAATTGCTCCTCACGCGTTCATTATCTGCGCTCTGGTGTTTGTGGGGTAGGGGGAGGGTTGGCATGAGTGTGTGTGTGTGTGTGTGTGTGTGTGTGTGTGTGTGTGTGTGTGTGTGTGTGTGTGAGTGTGTGTCTGTGTGTGTGTGTGTGTGTGTGTCCTGAGAGAGTCCTGGCTCTGTAAACAGGAAGCAAACATAGTGGCTCGAACCGAGCCATAAACAATCGCAGCCAATCAACACGGTGCTTCAGGAGCACGGAAGGGAGGGGTGTAATTTGATTGGCTGTTTAGCACAAATATCAACAACCTTTCTCAAAACCAAATCGCAGACCTCCTCTTAAACAGGCTTTCAGTCTGACACAAATGTGCGGTTTAGCCTTGAAATGTTGATATCTTCAATGATAAGCAGATTATTTTTCATGCCTTTCAATCCATGACAACTTTTGTCCTTAATTAAAATGACTAAAACTGAAACTGTAACTGTATTTTATTTCTCAAATTAAAAATAGAAATCAGTCCATGAAATAAAAACTAAACTGAAATGGATAAAACTACTGGTGAAGCTAGAACTAAACAAACTAAAATTAAATGGAAATACAAACATATTATCAAAATGAAAACGAATTTGAAAATGGAAAACTATAATAACATTGGTGTGTGTGTGAATGTGTAGTGCAACTCGTTTCTTAGAGATTTGGTAAATGGCTGAAACTGTTTTTTTTGCTAGTGAGACAGATGGCCCAGATCTCATTCTCTCAGCATAAGAATCATGTCCTGCCCATAGTCAAGACCATACAGCTCAAATGCTCAACATCACAACACAACACACACACACACACACACACACACACACACACACACACACACACACACACATAAGAATCATTTCCTGCGCATAGTCAAGACCACACAGCTCAAATGCTCAACATCACAACACAACACACACACACACACACACACACACACACACACACACACACATAAGAATCATTTCCTGCGCATAGTCAAGACCACACAGCTCAAATGCTCAACATCACAACACAGCTTTCGTTTTGTTTCTTCTTTCTCGTTTCATTAACATGTACACACTGTGTAAACAACTAGCAGTATGTCAGACGGTAAACCAAACGCCAAAGATATTTCAGTATTACTCCCAGCTCGTTTGATTGTTATGTATTTGTTTTATACTGTGGGTATAGCACATTGCAATAGTCCAGTCAGGAAGATGTAAAAGCATGGACCACATTCTCACGATATTTTGGGGACAGGACATTTGTCACTTACGCGATTGTTCTCAGGTGGTAAAATGAAGCACAAAAAAATGTATTTTAATTGAATTAATTTAAACATTTTAACAGCCCAAGACTCTTTACTTAAGGCTTATTGTATGGTGTGAGTGGACCAAGCACCCTGCTAATGTCAGAGGAACCAGAAATAATTAAATGTCTTATTTTCATTAATCTTGAAGAAAAAGCTGTTCCTCATCCAAAGTCTGATGTCTTCAAGGCAGTCAAAAAAACTGTAAATTGTCATGACCGCTCTTGAGAAGGAAATATATATTATCATTTTTTTTCTTTTTCTATAATTTTCAACCTCACACTCTATATAAATAAACAGCATGACGGTATTGCATACAGTATCTAGACGGGGGCCATATGTAAGCCAGTGGTACCTGAGTGTGGTGAGAGAGAGCACATGATGTGGGAGTTTTACCCCATCCTGGGGCACATGTCACACACACACACACACACACACACACACACACACATTAGGGTTCTGTAGCCCCAGGCCCCTCATCATAGAGTAATGGCGCCCCTGCCCAAGACAAACGAGCCTGGAGAGGTGTGTGAGAGCAGGGCTGGGTCTGAGCCCGTCTGGAGAGCTGTGAGAGCAGGGCTGGGTCCGGCACACTGCTGGCCCAGGTGAGTCAGCTCATATGTGCCTTCCTTCGGCTCTCTTACAGTATATATGTAAATATATATAATAAAAATAAACATAAACATAAACATATACTTATACACTGCTGGCCCAGGTAAGTCAGCTCATATGTGCCTTCCTTCGGCTCTCTTACAGTATATATGTAAATATATATAATAAAAATAAACATAAACATAAACATAAACATATACTTATACACTGCTGGCCCAGGTAAGTCAGCTCATATGTGCCTTCCTTCGGCTCTCTTACAGTATACATGTAAATATATATAATAAAAATAAACATAAACATATACTTATACACTGCTGGCCCAGGTAAGTCAGCTCATATGTGCCTTCCTTCGGCTCTCTTACAGTATATATGTAAATATATATAACAAAAATAAACATAAACATATACTTATACACAGCTGGGCCGTGCAGTAGGCTTTCCTGAGGAACAGTGCTTGGGTCGGCTGGACTCAGCTGTGATTTAGCGTTAGCTTCCTCTTCTGTTCCTTTATTTTGTTCTTCTGTTCTTCTGTTCTGGGTTCTTCTGTGTTCTGAGATGCAACCCCTCTGTTCTGGAATGTGCTCCTCTGTTCTGGAATGTGCTCCTCTGTTGAATTCCATTCTTTTTTTTTTTTTTTTTTTTTTGCTGTTTAGCTCTGTCTTACATTCTCAGATGAACAGTGAGCAGACACAGACACAGAGATAGAGGAAGAATTGTAGAAAATATATAGATAGATAGAGAAAGAGACAGATACTCATGAAGAGAGAGAGAGAGAGAGAGAGAGAGAGAGAGATAGAGAGATGGGGAGAGAGAGAGAGAGATGGGGAGAGAGAGAGAGAGATGGGGAGAGAGAGAGAGAGATGGGGAGTCCTCCTCTCCTCTTGTCTGTCTAAATGATGTGGTAGGGCGGAGACACCTGATCCTGTGAAAAGCACGGGGTAGTCTCAGACCACGGCCAACACACACACACACACACACACACACACACACACACACATACACACGCACACGCACACACACACACACACACACACACACACACACACACAGCCCACAAATTGCCTCATAATCCTCTCAAGACAAAAACTAAAAAAAACAACACATACGCATTAAAGCATAGCAGGCAGAGAGGAAGTCCGGCGCTTAATTATTTAGAAGTGTGATGCAGCAAGGCCCTCTCCTCCTCCGCCGCCGCGGTGTCATCATCCTCCTCTCAAGACTCCCCTCTCCTCCTCCTCCTCGCCATCATCATCCTCCTCTCAAGACTCCCCTCTCCTCCTCCTCCTCACCATCATCATCATCCTCCTCTCAAGACTCCCCTCTCCTCCTCCTCCGCGCCATCATCTCCTCATATTCTCTAATGCAAAGAGTAAACGGCAGCTTGTCAATAAAAGACCTTTTATATCATTTATTACCACACGCGTCCACTCTCCTGTACAGAACAATTTGGATGACAGTTACGGCATTGTTTCACTTTGTGTTAGCGCCGCGCTACAAATTGGGCCGACGCAAGCTCCGCTCCGCTCCGAGGGGCCCACTGTTAAAATGATTGAAGTTTTTTTTTTTTCTCTCTCGTCTTTCTTTCTTTCGTTCACTCGTTCGTTCGTTCGTTCGTTCGTTCCCTCTCCTGGCCTTTATCTTATTTATATATTTATTTATTTCCCCCTTTTTGATTAAAGTTGCATGTTTCTTAAACAGACTAAGAGTGCCCCCTTCAGTCCGACTGTGGAACTCTTCTTCCTCGGTGAGACACGGAGAAGCAAGGGGGGGCTTTGTGTTTGGGGTGTTTGTGTTGGGGTGTTTGTGTTGACCGTGGACTGAGTGATTTAGTATTTTTAATTAAAAAATAACACACAATGAAGATCCATTGCTTGTGTCAGAGATACACTCATTTAAGGGTGCTTCTTAGAATGAATGGACAGCCATAAATATGTCCTGTGTGAATGGTAGAAAAAAAAACTGTGTGTTTATTGATTTTCACTCAATTTAAGGACATTCTTATCAGACATTTGTTTTTTTTTATTTGACATTTTGATTTCTGTCTATGTGTCGGATACAAAATTAAGCCACAGAGAATTATGTTTTCACTTTAATATCCTTAATTCCTATAAATTAACCAAGCATCAATTAATTTCACTTCATTTTTTTTTTTTTTTTTACAGACTTTCCCTTAATATTTGTAAACTAATATATTTTGCGCAGGCATAATTCAAGGCTTGAACATTGATTTGCATCAGAGTGAATGGTGATACATTATGAGGTATTTGCCCTGCCTTGCTCAGACACACACACACACACACACACACACACACACACACACACACACACACACACACACACACAGACACACACACACACACAGACACACACACACACACACACACACACACACACGGTGGGAGACGCGCTTGGCATGGTAATCTGTGTCGGTGGAGAAGCCCATGGAACAGTCCTCTCTGTCTCTCACTCAGCGGTGGTTAGTATGCTCGTCAGGGCCCTTTACTTACCCCAAACACACTCCAACACACTCCTGCGTTCTGGAAACGCTGATCTGTGTTTGGGGTAAAAGGCAGAGGGTGGCAAGCATACTGAACTGCCCCGGCAGACATGCGTTCACAGCCTCTGCCGTTCCCTAACTGCCCCACTGAAGCCTCCATATGGTGTAGAGAGGCAGAGCAGGGCATGAGTGTGTGTGTGTGTGTGTGTGTGTATGAATGCGTGATGACACAGAATAGGTCGAACAATATGACATGTAGAAATTGCTTGATAAATATGCTTTATGTATTTAAGACCCCTTTATGTATTTAAGACCTCTGTTTGTATTTAAGACCCCTTTATGTATTTGAGACCTCTGTTTGTATTTAAGACCCCTTTATGTATTTGAGACCTCTGTTTGTATTTAAGACCTCTGTTTGTATTGTTTAGAGGGGAAACAAACACTTTATAATTAAGTATTTAATATTATACTGTAAACATGCCGTGTAGGACCATGCTTTGTGTGTGTGTGTGTGTGTGTGTATGTGTAAGGTGACCGTGTGTGTGTGTGTGTGTCCATCTGTGTATATGTGAATGTGTCTAAATATAGTCTGTGTGTGTGCGTGTGTGTGTGATTGTGTCTAAATATAGTCTGTGTGTGTGTGTGTGTGTGTGTGTGTGTGTGTGTGTGTGATTGTGTCTAAATATAGTCTGTGTGTGTGCGTGTGTGTGTGTGATTGTGTCTAAATATAGTCTGTGTGTGTGTACGTGTGTGTGTGTGTGTGTGTGTGTGTGTGTGTGTGATTGTGTCTAAATATAGTGTGTTTGTGTGTGTCTCCTGCAGGTCTACAGCCTCACACTGACTACAGTTTTGTGTTGGAGGCCTGCACCTCAGCCGGCTGCAGAGCAAGCCAGCCCTCTACGGGTCGTACACTGCAGGACGCACCGGCGGGTAACTCACACTCACACATACACTCACACACACACACACTCACACACACACACCCACTCACACTCGCACACTCACACGCCCACTCACACTCGCACACTCACACATACACACACACACACACACACACACTAACACTAACACTAACACTAACACACACTCCAAGATCTCTCACTGTCCAATTACTAGGTCCCACTATGGCTGAGACAAAATAAGAAAAGTGATTTCGAACTTTTTTAATTTTGAACATTTTGGAAAGCAGTCATGTGTACACATACATCTTATCTAATTGGATTGCAGTAGTTGGAGTTGTTACTTGTTTGAGATTTATTTAAGTATTTTGTTATTGCATAAATATGACTAAATGACTTCATAGCCTGTGTTAAAGCAGGTCATAGTTACGAAAATAGTTCAAGTAGATTTGGTAGTATCTTGAATTTTTAAATCTTTGGTGAATTTTTTAATCTTTTTTATATTTTCTAGTCATAACATGGTGGCCAGTGGAGGTTTTTTATAATTGTACTCCTTGTATTCCGAAAGCTGTTGAATACATTTCAGTGTTTTTTCATTTTATTTAAAAAATCTCATTAAAAGTATTTTTAAAAGAACACAAACACAAAATACAAAATAGAGAACCTTTTCTCATACATACAGTACAGTCTTACATACATACATCTTTCTCTTTTTCATCCATCTTTCTCTCTCTCTCTCTCTCTTTCCTCTATTCATTGTATCCTCTTTTCCTATATCCTTACCATGTTCTCCCTT
>NC_045165.1:2710964-2713464 GCF_900700415.2 Clupea harengus
TACTCCCTGCTGCTCAACTGGACCCGGCCCGGCCTCCCCAACGGGCTCATCTCACAGTACCGCGTGGTCTACCAGAAGCGGCCCAGAGACCCCACGCTCAACACATCGGCCGTCCTGGCGCTCACCGTACCGGTAAGATACCAGGCAGGCTCGTGGATGCCGGTAATGATTTCTCATTTTTTTGGTTTCAGAGGATGCTTTTTTTTCTTTTTTGTCATTTTTGTGTGACAAAAACTTCTCATTTCTCTCCGCATGGTTTGAAAATCTCTGACATTAGTAGTTTGAAGTCGCACATCATGGAAACAGCCATTCAAAGTGTATCTCTGGTCAAATACTGTACAGTTTGGATCATTTGAATTTAAAGACTAGCAAATCTCTTTTTGCTGAATTCAGTGTATCAGTAACATTGTACCATTGACATTCTTGCCATTCAGTTTGACTTGTGGGAGGGCAGTTACGACCCCCCTAACTCTAACCTCCCCACCCGCACACACACACACACACACACACACACACACACACACACACACACACACACACACACACACACACACACACACACACACACACACACACACTCAATAATAGAGCAATGTTCAGGGGTGGCATAGTATGGGGAGTAAGGGGCCCGCGGAGGTTTGTATGTGTATGTGTCTAGGGTAAGAGTTTGGTTGTGTGTGTGTGTGTGTGTGTGTGTGTGTGTGTGTGTGTGTGTGTGTGTGTGTGTGTGTCTGTGTGTGTGTGTGTGTGTTGTGGAGGCCCTATGGAGAGAGTGCCATCTGTTAGCTTAGGAGAAGCCTGCAGGCAGCCAAACAGACGCCTGAGGCACAGGCCTCCAGGACCATTTCCCTGGGGTAAGCAAACACACACGCACACGCACACACACACGCACACACACACACACAGACTCACACCAACTCAAATAAACACACACACAAACAGACATGACAGACATGCTCACATATTTGCATACACACAAACATATTCAGGACACATACACACACACTCTCACACACACACACACACACACACACACACACACTCACAGACATAAACATTATTCAAACACGAAATGAAGAGCTCTTTAACAAGTGCCCATCAAATTGCCCCAAATCTAAGCTGGCAGCTCAGTAAACAGAGAGAGGAGGGGAGGGGAGAGGAGAGGTGCGTAGAGAAGAGGGGAGGAGAGCAGGGGAGGGGAGAGAGGAGAGAGGGGGAGAAGAGAGGAGAGGAGAGGAGAGAGGGGGAGAAGAGAGGAGAGGAGAGGAGGGGAGAAAGGAGAGGAGAGAGAGGGGGAGGAGAGGAGAGGAGAGAGGAGAAAGGAGAGGTGCGTAGAGAAGAGGGGAGAGGGAGGAGAGGAGAGAGGGGGAGAAGAGAGAAGTGAAGAGGAGAGGAGAGAGGGGGAGAAGAGAGAAGTGAAGAGGAGAGGAGAGAGGGGGAGAAGAGAGAAGAGGAGAGGAGAGGGGGAGAAGAGGAGAAGTGAAGAGGAGAGGAGAGAGGGGGAGAAGAGAGAAGAGGAGAGGAGAGAGGGGGAGAAGAGAGAAGAGGAGAGGAGATAGGGGAGAAGAGAGAAGTGAAGAGGAGAGGAGAGAGGGGGAGAAGAGGAGAGGAGAGGGGGAGAAGAGAGAAGAGGAGAGGAGAGGGGGAGAAGAGGAGAAGAGGAGAGGAGAGGGGGAGAAGAGAGAAGTGAAGAGGAGAGGAGAGGGGGAGAAGAGGAGAAGAGGAGAGGAGAGAGGGGGAGAAGAGAGAAGAGGAGAGGAGAGAGGGGGAGAAGAGGAGAAGAGGAGAGGAGAGAGGGGGAGAAGAGGAGAAGAGGAGAGGAGAGCCCTGATCCCCTAATCTCTGCTGGTGGCCCTGCAAGCCTCTCTGTCTCCCTGCCTGTGTTGCGTAATCTGCTGTAGGCAGACATGGGAGGAACTGTGCCCTCAGCAGCAGGGTGGGGCCCCGCATATGTAGTGAGAGGTGGGCTCCTGCACATTTATAACATTCAGACTTACGCAAAGTTGTTCTGCATCCTGTACATGGTGCTCAACATGTTGGATTTGTGTGTTCTGACAACACAGTGGAGCCTTGCTTTGTTTTGGTTAGCTGCTAGGCTGTTTTGGTTAGCTGCTAGGCTGTTTTGGTTAGCTGCTAAGCTGTTTTGGTTAGCAGCTAGGCTGTTTTGGTTAGCTGCTAGGCTGTTTTGGTTAGCAGCTAGGCTGTTTTGGTTAGCTGCTAAGCTGTTTTGGTTAGCTGCTAAGCTGTTTTGTTTAGCAGCTAGCCTGTTTTGGTTAGCTGCTAGACTATTTTGTCCATGCTGCCTTTCCCTGTTACACCAACGTCGATGCGGTGTCTACCTGCGCTGTCTGCTCAGAGGCGGATCAACAATGACCCCCCCATTTTATCTTCGTATGTGTTATACAGAACGGCGAGGCGTATTGAAGGTGCAATATTCCCGCCTTGAACTGGCTGTATAAAAAGCCCCTGAGAGAGAGAGAGAGAGAGAGAGGAAGAGGAC
>NC_045165.1:2718464-2723464 GCF_900700415.2 Clupea harengus
CAAGCGACAGCCCCATAGCCTCTCCGTCCGTGGGTCGGCCCTGCATGCAATGCATCTGAGGTGAAAAGAGATGAGCCCGCGTTCACCCCCTGCCACGGTACCACACACACGTGCGCACACACACACACACACACACACACACACACACACACACACACACACACATACACACCCCCTGCCACGGTATCAGTCTAAATTAATTAAAGCCCAGTCTGTGTATGCACTCGTATGCAAATGCAGCTCGTGCAGACTCCCCATCCATGAGCACACACTCACACACACACACACACACACACTCACACACACACACACACACACACACAGACACACACACACTCACACACACACACACACATACACACACACACACACACACACATATTACACACACACACTCGCACACACACACACACACACACACACACACACACACACACACACACACACACACACACACACACTCCCCATGCAGTCTGTCTTTGCTCTCTCCTTTCTCCCCCCTCATAATAGCACCTCTGAGAGGGGAGGACTCTGGACTCCCTAGTCCTCCCTCCACACGGAGCCTCTCCACGGCAGATAGATGCCAGCCTGATAGACAAATTAATTATTTGCCCGGCAATTAATGAACGTCATCTTGGACAGTCCCTTTATCAGCAGCCTCCCTCCCCTTTTTTTTTCCCCACAACTCCTTTTTCCTCTCCCCCTCACTCTTAGGGAATCATTTACCATTTACTGCTGTATTCTCTTGGCAGCCCTTTCAGCTTTCTTGACCTCCAGAGTGTGTGTGTGTGTGTGTGTGTGTGTGTGTGTGTGTGTGTGTCTGTGTGTGTGACGTCAGGTGGTTTTGTGTTAATCAAGCCATAATTAATTTTCCCTGTATCCCCCTCTCTCCTGAGTTATGACCCTGACCTGGTAATGGCGGCCGCTGATTTATTATTTCTCACATTGTAATTTTGGGGGGCTAATTTTTCAAACAACATCCCCAAAATTAAGGGAATTTTTATGCCACTTTTTTCCCTGTTTGGGCTGTGATTTCCACACAATTTATACCTCGACAAAGTCAGGATTGGGTGTCGTCCTTGAATCAATCATCGCGTGTGGGTTTAATTTAATGGCACATTTTTCTTGCGCACACCGATTCCGGCAAAATATTCTCGAAATGTTAATTTGTGTTTGCCGTTGTTTTCGCTGTAAACAAGGGTAAAAGGAGTCACACACACACACACACACACACACACACATACACACACACACACTGTGCTCTGCAGTCAAACCCTCGCACACATTCACAATTCTTCTACTATTTGACCTCTACTTCACCTACATCTAACCTTCCCTCTCTGCTTACACACACACATACACACACACATACACACACACACACACTGTGCTCTGCGTACCTTATTCAATCAGAGTAGCAGACTTGTGCAGTACACCAGCGAGGTGCTTAGGATTTCACACACATCACAGCCCACTGAAACAGTGCAGGCCAGAGGCTACCATACTGCACACACACACACACACACACACACACACACACACACACACACACACACACATCAGGCCAGAGGCTACCATACTGCACACACACACACACACACACACACACATACACACACACACACACACACACACACACACACATCAGGCCAGAGGCTACCATACTGCACACACACACACACACACACACACACACACACACACACACACACACACACACACACACACACACACACACACACATCAGGCCAGAGGCTACCACACTGCACACACAGTTGAAAGGTGGCTAAAACTCTAAAATTGCTCCCTAGATATTAACCATCATCACATCCCAACTCTTGGAATACCAGAGAGTTGTTGGGAAAGAGTTCTTCTATCTCTCTCTTTCTCTTCTGTCCAAGACACTTTTTCTACTATTACACTCCTCTCTTCATTTCTCTTTCTCTCTCTCTCTCCTCTCTCTCTCTCTCTCTCTCTCTCTCTTTCTTTCTCTCTCTCTCTCTCTCCCTCTCTCTCTCTCTCTCTCTCTCTCTCTTTCTCTCTTTCTCTCTCTCTTTCTCTCTCTCTTTCTCTCTTTCTCTCTCTCTTTCTCTCTCTCTTTCTCTCTCTCTCTCTCTCCTCTCTCTCTCTCTCTCTCTCTCTCTCTCACTCTCTCTCTCCCTCTCTCCCTTTTCTCAGACGCTGGGGAAATTGGAGCGTGGTTATTAGTGCACCTTCTCAGGGCTACATTTATAATCCATTGATCCGGCCGCATCTTTTTTTTTGACAGTGGCTTTGTGCAATATCAGCTGTCCGCGCCGCGCGTCGATACTTGGCCCGCGGTCGGCGGCCGGGTCGATTGGGCTGTAGCCAACTGTTGAGTGGCTACAGGTTGGTTCCGTGTTCTCAGAGTTCTCAATTGAGAGAGAGAGAGAGAGAGAGAGAGAGAGGGAGGGAGGGAGAGAGAGAGAGAGAGACCTCAGGTTTTGATGGAGGATAAGTGAATTCTGCTGGTGCCCAGTTTTGGAGTCAGAGTGATGGGTTCCTCTCAGCTTTTGATTGCGTAAGGGAGGGTTTTCCTCTTCTCACACACACACAGACACACACACACACACACACACACAGACACACAGACACACACACAGACACACAGACACACAGAAACACACACACACACACACACACACACACACACACACAGACACACACACAGACACACAGACACACAGACACACACACAGACACACAGACACACAGAAACACACACACACACACACACACACACACACACACACACACACACACACACACAGAAACACACACACACACACACACACACACACACACACACAGACACACACACAGACACACAGGCTTTTGATAGATCCAGGGCAGGTTGTCAGCCTGTGATTGAAAGTGAGGGGGTTCTGTTCTGTTGTTCTCCGCTTTTTCACAGTGGAAGTGTGTGTGTGTGTGTGTGTGTGTGTGTGTGTGTGTGTGTGTGTGTGTGTGTTTTCTTTTAGCTTTTGATAGAGAGTAAGCGGGCTGTTCTGTTCTTCAGAGGAAGTGTGTGTGTGTGTGTGTGTGTGTGTGTGTGTGTGTGTGTGTGTGTGTGTGTGTGTGTGTGTGTGTGTGTGTGTGTGTGTGTGTGTTCTTTTAGCTTTTGATAGAGAGTAAGCGTGCTGTTCTGTTCTAGGCATTAACCCAGCTCTTTTGCTCTGGGAGTTCACTCAGAGTTTTGATAGAGTGAATATTCAGAACATCATGTGACATTAGGCCAGTGCTTATTTTATGTGTGTAGCCCAGAAGGGTTGAAATTATGTTTGATTATTAATAAATATTTAGAATTATACTTTAAAATCTGTATATATTAATACAATAGTTTTTTTCTCAGATGGGTTGACCACAGGCTGACAACCTGCCGTGGATCTATCCAAAGCTGAGTTAACTAGGAGAAGTATGTGTGTGTATGTATGTATGTGAATGTATGTATGTGTGTGTGTGAATGTATGTATGTATGTGTGTGTATGTGTATGTGTATGTGTATGTGTATGTGTTGGTGTAGGTGTAGGTGTGTGTGTATGTAATGTGTGTGAATGTATGTATGTGTGTGTGTGAATGTATGTATGTATGTGTGTGTATGTCTATGTGTATGTGTATGTGTATGTGTATGTGTAATTGTATGTGTATGTGTATGTGTATGTGTATGTGTATGTGTATGTACGTATGTATGTATGTATGTACTGTATGTATGTATGTATGTATGTATGTATGTACGTATGTGTGTACTTGTGTATATGTGTATGTGTGTGTGTGTACAGGTCTTAACTTACACCCTTACATCCAAATTCACGCACATACACACAGACTTGCACGCACACGCACACACACACACACACACACACACACACACACAGACACACACACACACAGACACACACACACACATATTCACAGTGAGCAGATGGTATGGTGGTGGCCACAGCTCATCAGTAATGTTCAGTGCAGTAGCAGTGAACTGTGTGTGTGTGGGTGCGTGTGTGTGTGTGAGTGTGTGTGCATGAGTGTGCGTGTGTGTGAGTGAGTGTGTGTGCGTGAGTGTGCGTGTGTGCGTGTGTGTGTGTGTGAGTGTGTGTGCGTGCGTGTGCGTGCGTGAGTGTGTGTGCGTGTGCGCCTGTGTGTGTTTGTGTGCGCGGGTGTGTGTGTGTTTGTTTGTATATTAACCACTCTGAATGCACCCATCTTAGGTTCTTCATTTTCTGTCTGCTTTTCTCTTTCTCTCCTGTCAGTCTCTTTCTCCCTCCCTCTCTCTCTCTCCCTCCCTCCCTCTCTCTCTCTCTCTCTCTCTCCTCTCTCCCTCCCTCCCTCTCTCCCTTTCTCTCTCTCCCTCTCTCTCTCTCCCTCTCTCCCTCCCTCCCTCTCTCTCTCTCTCTCTCTCTCCCTCTCTTTCCTCTCTCTCTGTGTTTTGGGTGAAGCTATTGATTCCTGGTTGTGTTGCGTGGGGCTCCCAGTGCCAGGGCGTGTGATTAATGACATCGTCACGGCGATGGGACTGAATGAGGGTAGGGAGGCACACGCGGCTCAGGCCAACACAAACGCTGCGCCCGCCGCCACCATGGGCACAGACGCCCCTCATTGCCCAACACTTATCAAGCCTGCAGGAGAGAGCAGACAGACCTGCTGTACACACGCTCGTGCCAGTGTGTGTGTGTGTGTGTGTGTGTGTGTGTGTGTGAGTGTGTGTGTGTGTGTGTCTCTCTGTTTGTTTATGTGCATCTGTGTGTGTGAGTGTGAGTCTATGTGTGTGTGTAGGTATGAGTCTGTGTGTGTGTGTGAGTCTGTGTGTGTGTGTGTGTGTGTGTGTGTGTGTGTGTGTGTGTGTGTGTGTGTGTGTGTGTCTGTGTGTGTGTGTGTGTGTGTCTGTGTGTTTATGTGTATCTGTGTGTGTGAGTGTGAGTCTATGTGTGTGTGTAGGTATGAGTCTGTGTGTGTGTGTGTGTGTGTGTGTGTGTGTGTGTGTG
>NC_045165.1:2735964-2740964 GCF_900700415.2 Clupea harengus
CTGACAGGCCTCAAGCCCCACTACAAGTGCTGGGGCTGATGCAGTCTTATACTCTAACACACATTTACACCGTTTTACAGCCTTATGCAGTCTTACACACTCTTACACACCTTTACAGTCTTATGCAGTCTTACACACTCTTACACACCTTTACAGTCTTATGCAGTCTTACACACTCTTACACACCTTTACAGTCTTATGCAGTCTTACACACTCTTACACACCTTTACAGTCTTATGCAGTCTTACACACTCTTACACACCTTTACAGTCTTATGCAGTCTTACACACTCTTACACACCTTTACAGTCTTATGCAGTCTTACACACTCTTACACCCTTTTACAGCCTTATGCAGTCTTACACACTCTTACACACCTTGACAGTCTCATGCAGTCTTACACACTCTTACACACCTTTACAGTCTTATGCAGTCTTACACACTCTTACACACCTTTACAGTCTTATGCAGTCTTACACACTCTTACACACCTTTACAGTCTTATGCAGTCTTACACACTCTTACACACTCTTACACACCTTTACAGTCTTATGCAGTCTTACACACTCTTACACACTCTTACACACCTTTACAGTCTTATGCAGTCTTACACACTCTTACACACTCTTACACACCTTTACAGTCTTATGCAGTACTGAGTAGTCTCAGACAGTTGTTTACATTCTTAAACATTAATTCGCTATCAATCAGTGTTGCACTCAGTTTTACACTCTAATAGGGTCTTACAGAGTCTTAAATGCCTACATCTGCACTTAAATGAAAAAAAAACGCGTCTTAGCATGTCCCAACATATGGGATATTGAGATCCCATGATGGGTGTTTGTAGAATGTATGGCTTTGTTTACATTTAGTCGGGAGGATGAAACAAGCTGTGTTTGTAATATGCAAAATAACAGAACACATGTCCATCCCTGACCAAAGATGGACAGTTCACTTCACTTGGTCCCCGGGCGCTACAAGCTGCCCACTGCTCCTGGGGGGTCCTTGAGGAAGGACGGTCCAGGATGGGAAAAAGCAGAAAATAAATTCACCGCGACCTCAGGCCTACCTGCGTGTGTGTGTGTGTGTGTGTGTGTGTCCTGTGTCGCCACCATATATGCACGTGTGTGTTCCAGTGTGTCGTGTGTGCCATTAAAAACCTGACAAAGGTCTTAATTATTATATAACGGTGTCATATGTAAAGGCACACAGGTACGTGTGCTACAGCTCAGCTCATCTCATCTCATCTCATCTCATCTCATCTCATCTCATCCCTCTGTCCTTCCATCTCCTTCCACTGCATGTCATTGACCATCCTTAACTAGGAGAGAGAGAGCGAGAGGAGAATGGAGAGAGTGATAGAATGAGAGAGGGGTGGGGGGGGGGCACCCTTGGGGTTGTAGTCATGTCTCTGTATGGTGTGTGTGTGTGTGTGTGTGTGTGTGTGTGTGTGTGTGTGTGTGTGTGTGTGTGTGTGTGTGTGTGTGTGTGTGTGTGTGTCTGTGTGTGTGTGTGTGTGTGTGTGTGTGTGCGGAGACAAAGCCCAGTGAGAGATAGGGGCCCATTCAAATGCGACGTGATTAAAGGGGGCGCTGGCTGCATGCGTATGTTGAAGTGAAATACTGATAAGCCGTGGATAATAACACCCCTTCAGCTTTATCATCACGCCATCACTACCTCCCCCAGACGACCTTCTCTCCATTCCCCTCTCTTCTCTCTCTCTCTCTCTCTGTCTCGCTCTCTCTTTTCTATCTCTCTCTCTCTCTCTGTCTCGCTCTCTCTCTGTCCCTCTATCTCTCTTCCCCTCTCTCTTCCTTTCCATCTCTCCTTCTCTCTTTCATCCCTGCTCTCTCTCTCTCTCTCTCTCTTTCTCTCTCTCTCTTCCTCTCTCTATCTGTGTATCTCTCCCCCCTTGTCTCTCCTTGGTTCCAATGCCAGCGACCTGATCAGGGGAGAACACCTCACACACACACACACACACACACACACACACACACACACACACCTCTCCGGTAGTTGCCAGCGCTTGGCAGAGGGCCTGCAGTCACTTTGAGTGAGAGGAGAGGAGATGAAAGCGTCTCTTGTGGTCGGGCGTTTTTGTGTGTTTGATGAGGTCGGGGATTTTTCACTGTCACGGGGATACTCAGAGAGTGCCGGCCCTGCCAAGAGGCGGAGAGCGGCGCCACCATCGCCCCAGAATAACAGAAAGAGCCGGAAAACATCAAGCAAAAAGCAGCCCATTATAAGGTCAAGAGGCCAGGGAAGAGAGGGACGCACACCTGATTGAAATGGAGCCTGTTTTATGCTATAATGAGATAAATATTACTGTACTACTTAATGGGATTGATGCAGCAGCGTATAGTTGGACAGAGTGTTTTTTATGTATGTGGTGGGGGATTGTATAGTATATTAGTATATACAGTATAGGGTGTAGAGTATGTGTATAGTACAGTATATAGTGTGTGTGTGTGTGTGTGTTTGTGTAATAGTGTGTGTGTGTGTGTGTGTGTCTGTGTCTGTGTGTGTGTGTGTGTGTGTGTGTATGTATGTGTAATAGTGTGTGTGTAACGGTGTGTTTGTGTCCCTCTCCAGGTATGAGGTGCGTGTGGCGGCGTGTACTATGGATGTGTGTGTGTGTGTGTGTAATAGTGTGTGTGTGTGTGTGTGTCTCTCCCCAGATATGAGGTGCGTGTGGAGGCGTGTACCCCGGGTGTGTGTGTGTGTGTGTGTGTGTATGTGTAATAGTGTGTGTGTGTGTAACGGTGTGTGTGTGTCTCTCCCCAGGTATGAGGTGCGTGTGGAGGCGTGTACTCTGGGTGTGTGTGTGTGTGTGTGTGTGTGTAACAGTGTGTGTGTGTCCCTCCCCAGGTATGAGGTGCGTGTGGAGGCGTGTACTCTGGGTGTGTGTGTGTGTGTGTGTGTGTGTGTGTATAACAGTGTGTGTGTGTCCCTCCCCAGGTATGAGGTGCGTGTGGAGGCGTGTACCCTGGGTGTGTGTGTGTGTGTGTGTGTGTGTCCCTCCCCAGGTATGAGGTGCGTGTGGAGGCGTGTACCCTGGGTGTGTGTGTGTGTGTGTGTGTGTGTGTGTGTGTGTAACAGTGTGTGTGTGTCCCTCCCCAGGTACGAGGTGCGTGTGGAGGCGTGTACCCTGGGTGTGTGTGTGTGTGTGTAACGGTGTGTGTGTGTCCCTCCCCAGGTATGAGGTGCGTGTGGAGGCGTGTACCCTGGGTGTGTGTGTGTGTGTGTAACGGTGTGTGTGTGTCCCTCCCCAGGTATGAGGCGCGTGTGGAGGCGTGTACCCTGGGTGTGTGTGTGTGTGTGTAACAGTGTGTGTGTGTCCCTCCCCAGGTATGAGGTGCGTGTGGAGGCGTGTACCCTGGGTGTGTGTGTGTGTGTGTGTAACGGTGTGTGTGTGTCCCTCCCCAGGTATGAGGTGCGTGTGGAGGCGTGTACCCTGCTGGGCTGTGCTGCCAGTGACTGGGCCTCAGTGCTGACTCTGGAGTCGCCCCCTGCTGGTCAGCCTGCGCCGCTGCTGGAGCTGCAGCCGGATCCCGAGGGCATCCAGACGGTGTTCCTGCTGTCCTGGTCTCCCCCGGCAACGCCCAACGGCCGGCTGCTGCACTACGAGCTGCTGCGGAGGGAGGTCCTCCAGGGAGAGGCCGTCACCTCGGCCGTCAGGGTCTACCACAACGCCTCCGCCAGCTACCGCGACACCAACCTCACGCCCTACACCGCATACGAGTACCAGGTCTGCATCAACCTCACGCCAACATCACGCCCTACACCGCATACGAGTACCAGGTCTATACCGACACCAACCTCACGCCCGACACCAACCTCACGCCCGACACCGCATACGAGTACCAGGTCTGCATCAACCTCACGCCAACCTCACGCCCTACACCGCATACGAGTACCAGGTCTATACCGACGCCAACCTCACGCCAACCTCACACCCGACGCCAACCTCACGCCCTACACCGCATACGAGTACCAGGTCTGCATCAACCTCACGCCAACCTCACGCCCTACACCGCATACGAGTACCAGGTCTATACCGACACCAACCTCACGCCCGACACCAACCTCACGCCCTACACCGCATACGAGTACCAGGTCTATACCGACGCCAACCTCACGCCCTACAACGCATACGAGTACCAGGTCTATACCGACACCAACCTCACACCAACCTCACACCCTACACCGCATACGAGTACCAGGTCTATACCGACACCAACCTCACACCAACCTCACGCCCTACAGCAACCTCACGCCCTACACCGCACACGAGTACCAGGTCTGCACCAACCTCACACCAACCTCACGCCCTACACCGCATACGAGTACCAGGTCTATACCGACACCAACCTCACACCAACCTCACGCCCTACACCGCATACGAGTACCAGGTCTGCACCAACCTCACGCCAACCTCACACCCTACGCCGCATATGAGTACCAGGTCTATACCAACCTCACGCCAACCTCACGCCCTACATCAACCTCACGCCCTACACCGCACATACACAGAACATACATCAACACCTTATGAAATATATTAACACCTTATGGAAGGTCTGCTGTTTATTTGTGTTTTGGAGAATTGTTGCAGATATTTGAGGACACTTAATACTGACAAGGAATATGAGCCACATTCTGTTCTGCATTTAGGCCACTGCGTTCCCGGACATTGTATTTCACAGCCAACATTCCCCAGCGTTGACAGACACAGACGTCATCTTAGAGGACATGTTTGTTTCATCACCCTTCAGTAGTAGAGATCAGTTCCTCCTCAACATCACCACCTGGCAATACATTCAGCTCCCTCTCTCTCTCTTTCTCCCTCCCTCTTTCTCCCTCTCTCTCTCTCTCTCTCCCTCTCTCTCCCATCATTCAGCTCCCTCTCCCTCTCTCTCTCTCTCTCTCTCTCTCTCCCATCATTCAGCTCCCTCTCTCCCTCCCTCTCTCTCCCTCCCTCTCTCCCTCCCTCTCTCTCTC
>NC_045165.1:2745964-2750964 GCF_900700415.2 Clupea harengus
ATGCCGTGCGGCGGGCGCATACTTTCCTCTGATGCACTAAGCGCTCAACGATGTTCCTTAACAATGTTCCTTACTGTTCTCATTGCATGTTGTTGTTCTGTGTTGGGACTGAGTTTATACAGCTGTGTGACGGTTGCACAGTCTCTTCGTGATAACTTGTACCAGGGCATAAAGCTCGTGCCATTTTTACATTGTGTCGTGTTTAGTGTTTATTAAAAAGCCATGACAAATATTCCATACTTCCGTGATTTTTTACAAAATGCTACCGGTAACTTTTTTTACCCCCGGCTTGTATTCGGGGCCCGGCCTTTATTTGTCCGTATGGACCACGCCCCCGGCTACTATCTGAAGCCCGGCCTCTAATTGCATCCCAGTCTTTATTTGAGGATTTACGGTACTCACACATACTCACACACACACACACACACACAGACACGCACTTGCACACACACTTACACACACACAGCTGTCCTTTTACACACACACACACACACACACACACACACACACACTTGTCCTCTTACACACACACACAGCTGTCCTTTTACACACACACACACACACACACACACACACACACACACACTCACACACATACTCACACATACTCACACACACACACACACACACAGACACGCACTCGCACACACACTTACACACACACAGCTGTCCTATTACACACACACACACACTCACTCCCACACTCACACACACACACACACACACACACTCACACTCACTCACACACACACACACACACACACACACACACACACACACACACACACACACACACTCATTCTCATTCAGAGGAGTTACCTGCAGCCCACACTGTGAGACTCCAGTGTGTCCAGACTTCCTTCCCTCCTATGCAGGATGTGCTAAACACCACAGAGTGCACCATTCATGGAACAGTAGTTAAAAAGCTCTTGGGTTACACTCTGTGTGTGTGTGTGTGTGTGTGTGTGTGTTGGGGGGGGGGGGGGGGGGTCTGTGTGTGTGTGTGTGTGTGTTGGGGGGGGGGGGGTCTGTGTGTGTGTGTGTGTGTGTTGAGGGGTGGGGGGGGGGGTCTGTGTGTGTGTGTGTGTGTGTAGTGGGGGTTCTCTGTGTGTGTGTGTGTGTGTGTGTGTGTTGGTGGGCAGGTTTCTCTGTGTGTGTGTGTTGGGGGTGGGGGGGGGTCTCTGTGTGTGTGTGTTGGGGGGTGGGGGTGGGGGTTGTCTGTGTGTGTGTTGGGTATGGGGGTGTGTATCTGCCTGTACTGTGTGTGTGTGAGAGAGTGTGTGTGACTGTCTCCCTCTCCCCCTCTCTCAGGTGTGGTCTGTGAACTCTGTGGGGCGCGCGGGGAGCCCCTGGGCACGGGGTCGCACCGGTCCTGCCCCCCCCGAGGGCATCGGGGCCCCCGCCTTCCTGCGCGTGCACGCCACCTCCGCAGTGGTGGACATCAGCCCCCCCGCACGACCCAACGGCATCGTCAGCCTCTACAGGGTCTTCGCCCGGACCAAGGACACGGACCTGCTGGTACACACACACACACACACACACACACACACTAACACACACGCACACGCAAATGCACGTGCACACACTCACACACACACACGGACATACGCACACACGCACCCACACACACACACACACTAACACACACGCACACGCACACACTCACACACACACACACACACAACCACACATAGACACACACACACACACTAACACACATATGCATGTACATACAAACACATATTCACTTAGATTAGATTCACACAAGATTATCGGGTCATAATCCAATAAGATCATGATTTTTTGAATAATTCTACTATATAGCTTTTTTTGTACTTTATTAGAAATAGTGCATTCTTTAAAAAATGCCAGACTGTGATAGATAAGCCTGAACTCTCATCATCTCAGAGGCTAAGTGCCTCTTCAGTGTGGTCAGTATACACATTTAAAAGCACTGGTAATACTCACACACACACACACACACACACACACACACACACATATTTAAAAGCACTGGTAATTGGAAGATTTAAAATTGTTCTTGGCCATGAATGCAATTCGATACAGTACTTAATAGATCTTTACCCCCATCTCTTCAAAAAGAGTCTGAGTGGAGTTTTCTCTCCTTACTCGTTCCACAATCCTGCTCTACTATGGCCATAACTCACCAGGAACACACACAGACACAGACACAGACACACACACACACACACACACACACACACACACACACACACACACACACACACACACACACACATTCATACTCAAACCCACGACACACGGACAAACTCAAACCCACAAAACACACACACACACTCACACACTCACACACTCACACACACACACTCCCATCCCTAATTAGGCTTTAATCACCCCCTCAGGCTGTGTGGCAGAGCCCTCTCCATTTCTCTCTCTCTTTCCCTCTCTCTTTCCCTCTCTCTTTCTCTCTCCTTCTCTACTGCCCTCCCCCTCTCTCTTTTTCCTCTCTTCCCCCAGAAAAGTTGCCCCGTTTAAAAGAAAGCTCTTTGGAGGTGGCTATGCGCAACTGTTAGTCACCTCATGGCACACACACACACACACACACACACACACACACACACACATTCATATATGGACACACTCCTGAACATATATATGTGTAAACACAAACACTTAAAGTGTAAGTGCATCCTAAAATGTGTTTTTGAGCTGTAAACTAAATTATATGATTTAACACACACACACACACACACACACACACACACACACACACACACACACACACACACACACACAGACCTCTCTCTCACGTGGTCCCTTCTCTCCTGTGTTCCAGCTGTCTGAGGGCACGTCCCGTCAGCAGACCCTGCACCCACCTACACACACACACACACACACACACACACACACACACACACACACACACACACACACACACAGACCTCTCTCTCACGTGGTCCCTTCTCTCCTGTGTTCCAGCTGTCTGAGGGCACGTCCCGTCAGCAGACCCTGCACCCACCTACACACACACACACACACACACACACACACACACACACACACACAGACCTCTCTCTCACGTGGTCCCTTCTCTCCTGTGTTCCAGCTGTCTGAGGGCACGTCCCGTCAGCAGACCCTGCACCCACCTACACACACACACACACACACACACACACACACACACACACACACACACACACACACACACACACACACCTCTCTCTCTCACGTGGTCCCTTCTCTCCTGTGTTCCAGCTGTCTGAGGGCACGTCCCGTCAGCAGACCCTGCACGGCCTGCTCCCCTTCACCGTGTACTCCGTGGGGGTGGAGGCCTGCACCTGCTTCCTGTGCTGCAGCCGCGGGCCCCTGACGGAGCTGCGCACCCAGGCCTCCGCCCCCACCCAGCAGCCCCCCCCGCGCCCCGTCGCCCTCACCTCACGCTCCGCCCTGGTCGAGTGGGACGAGCCCCTGCACCCCAACGGCATCATCGAGAGGTGGGGGGTCAGGGGTCAGGGGTCACTAGGGGTCACTAGGGGTTAGAGTGGTCTGTCTGAGGCTGAAGGATAGACCATACTACACCATGCTACACCATATCCACTTATACCGTTATACACTACTGCTACAGAAGCAATAATACACCTTCTTCTTTATCTTTTAGTAGATTGACAAATTGTGAGGATTATTATGTAGTACTTCATACAAAGGCCTTTCTTATAAATAATTAACATAATCTCTCTATATATACCATTCTCTCTCTGTCTATCTTTCTCTCTATCTCTCTCTCTATCCTTCTCCCTCCATCTCTCTCTCTATCCTTCTCTCCCTCCATCTCTCTCTCTTCCTCTCTCTATCCTTCTCTCCCTCCATCTCTCTCTCTTCCTCTCTCTCTATCCTTCTCTCTCTCTCTCTCCTCCTCTCTCTCTATCCTTCTCTCCCTCCATCTTTCTCTCTTCCTCTCTCTCTATCCTTCTCTCCCTCCATCTCTCTCTCTTCCTCTCTCTATCCTTCTCTCCCTCCATCTCTCTCTCTTCCTCTCTCTCTATCCTTCTCTCCCTCCATCTTTCTCTCTATCTCTCTCTCCCTCCATCTCTCTCTTCCTCTCTCTCTATCCTTCTCTCTCTCCATCTCTCTCTCTATCCTTCTCTCTCTCCATCTCTCTCTCTTCCTCTCTCCCTCCTTCTCTCTCTCTATCCTTCTCTCCCTCCATCTCTCTCTCTTCCTCTCTCTCTATCCTTCTCTCCCTCCATCTTTCTCTCTATCTCTCTCTCCCTCCATCTCTCTCTTCCTCTCTCTCTATCCCTTCTCTCTCTCCATCTCTCTCTCTATCCTTCTCTCTCTCCATCTCTCTCTCTTCCTCTCTCCCTCCTTCTCTCTCTCTATCCTTCTCTCCCTCCATCTCTCTCTCTTCCTCTCTCTATCCTTCTCTCCCTCCATCTTTCTCTCTATCTCTCTCTCCCTCCATCTCTCTCTTCCTCTCTCTCTATCCTTCTCTCTCTCCATCTCTCTCTCTATCCTTCTCTCCCTCCATCTTCCTCTCTCTCCCCCTTGTCTGGCGCCCGTAGCTGTGAGCTGCACCTGCGGACGTCCTGCCCCCAGCCGCTGCAGCCGCTGCCCCAGGTGTGCTCTCAGGGCCCCGTGGAGACGCGCTTCTTTGGCAAGGGCCACGCCTTCAACGTCAGCGGCCTGCTGCCCTACGCCGCCTACGGCCTGCGCGTCGTCTCCTTCAACAACATGGGCAGCACCGGCTCCAGCTGGGTCACCATCAACACCCTCAAAGAGGGTAAGGAGAGCCTACCACACACACACACACACACACATTACTCGTCTCCTTCAACAACATGGGCAGCACCGGCTCCAGCTGGGTCACCATCAACACCCTCAAAGAGGGTAAGGAGAGCCTACCACACACACATTACACACACATTACACACACATTACACACACATTATCACATTACACACACATTACACACACATTACTCGTCTCCTTCAACAACATGGGCAGCACCGGCTCCAGCT
>NC_045165.1:2758464-2768464 GCF_900700415.2 Clupea harengus
AAGTGAGATCAGAGAGGAAGTGAGATCAGAGAGTGTTTTGGAGGAAGTGAGATCAGAGATCAGAGAGTGTTTTGGAGGAAGTGAGATCAGAGAGTGTTTTGGAGGAAGTGAGATCAGAGAGTGTTTTGGAGGAAGTGAGATCAGAGAGTGTTTTGGAGGAAGTGAGATCAGAGAGTGTTTTGGAGGAAGTGAGATCAGAGAGTGTTTTGGGTGTTTTGGAGGAAGTGAGATCAGAGAATGTTTTGGGTGTTTTGCTCTGGAGCAGTAGTGTTTCAGTTCAGAACTCTCTCTGATATTATTGCCTACACACGTAACAACCCCTCCCGAGGATCTTACCTTCTACACGAGCTCTTGCGTGCCCTTAGTAAACCTGAAGAAGGATGGCCCTCCTGAGGATCTTACCTTCTACACGAGCTCTTGCGTGCCCTTAGTAAACCTGAAGAAGGATGGCCCTCCCGAGGATCTCAGGTTCTGCACGAGCTCTTGCGTGCCCTTAGTGAACCTGAAGAAGGATGGCCCTCCCGAGGATCTCACCTTCTACACAAGCTCTTGCGTGCCCTTAGTGAACCTGAAGAAGGATGGCCCTCCCGAGGATCTCACCTTCTACACGAGCTCTTGCGTGCCCTTAGTAAACCTGAGGAAGGATGGCGACAGCCATTGTTTGGAAGTCCTTTGATAAAGCAGACGTTGTGATCAAATAAACAACGCAACGAGTTGTGGACGGATTTCTCAAGGATGGCTCAAACATAGAGTCTGTCATATAATGTTTCTAATATGTTGGCACTCTGAGATTCTTTTGAATGAAGAGTGCATTACAAATAAAATAAATTATTATTATTATTATAATAGACTAGGCTACTACACCAGCGTGGATAGACAAATGAATGTTGTTCAAAAATAGATATAAGCAAATATGACTCAGTTCAATTTGTAATCAGTTGGGCTTACGAATGATGACCAGATTTCACAGAACTAGCAAAAAACAACTATATGTTCCATCTGTCATTTATATCTTGGGCTATTGTAGGATGTTGGTCACTAACGTTAGAATGTTGTTGATATACACACACCACTGGGTGAGGTGAGACCCAGAGTTCTATTCATATCATTCTTTTGGTGCTTTTCTCTATGTGCATCATAGTGGCAAAGTCTTTTAATCAACACTCAAGTACTGATTTCTAACATTAGGCTCTCGTGCAACCCCGTGTGTGTGTGTGTGTGTGTGTGTGTTTATGTGTGTGTTTGTGTTTATGTATGAGAGTGGAGTGGAATGGGAAATGGGGAGTGTCCATGTGCCAGTCTCTGAGTCAGTGTGAGTTGTTTATGGAATTAAAGTATGGTTTTCAAAATTGTTCTCTTTATGTGATTTCCTTCCAGTTCATCGGAGACGAGGAGCTTGTGGAAACCATCAAAGGGCTCAGCTCTGTGGGATCAGTCAGGAAGGAACACACCATGTTTACAGACACCCACCTGTGATCGGGAACACACACCCTGGTGGACACACACACACATACTCAGACTTACATTATATCACATATACTGTATACGCACATACAAACACACACACTCTCACAAACACACACACGCACGCTCTCATACACTGTCTCTCTGATACACACACACACACCATTTTACACACACTCCACCTGGGTTTTCTGGCATCAGTAGTGATTTGTGCAGTCACAACTACAACCAACTACAACTACACTAATTACAACTACTAATATTTACGCAGTACTGATAGGTACCTTAAAGACCACTACACAACATTCCTTTAAGCATTACAGATGGGTTAGAGCTTGGATTTAGCCACAACACAATATTAATGTAAGCATTATAGACAGAGAAAAGCATGGATTTATTATGTGATCTTTTCATGTAAAGACGGAGGAAAAGTTAAAAGTGTCCCTCGCCTGCCTATAGTCTCTGGGTTTTAACTGAGGTCATGCAAATGTTGCCTTTCAATGCCAGCGTCTCACTGCCGGGGCCTTTTAACACAACCTCTCTGAGATAGCAGCTAACTCTGATAGCCTCTCTGAGATAGCAGCTAACTCTGATAGCCTCTCTGAGGTAGCGGCTAACTCTGATAGCCTCTCTGAGATAGCAGCTAACTCTGATAGCCTCTGAGATAGCAGCTAAGTCTGATAGCCTCTGAGATAGCAGCTGTCTGATAGCCTCTGAGATAGCAGCTAAGTCTGATAGCCTCTCTGAGAAAGCGGCTAACTCTGATAGCCTCTCTGAGGTAGCAGCTAAGTCTGATAGCCTCTGAGATAGCGGCTAACTCTGATAGCCTCTCTGAGATAGCGGCTAACTCTGATAGCCTCTCTGAGGTAGCAGTTAAGTCTGATAGCCTCTCTGAGGTAGCAGCTAAGTCTGATAGCAGTATTATGATTATTTTTATTTGTGCAGGAATAACTTAAATTAATCCATTTGGGAAACCCACAGCTCAAAGTTTAACTCGCTCTCCTCACCATCATAATTTAATCCAGTCCTGAAGTGGCCCACATTAAAAAAAAAAAAAAAAACTGTAATCATTAAACTAAGTTATTTTAAACCCGTAATCTCTGTGAAACCCAAGCAGGGACCACCTCTAGGGGAGTGGTCAGTCAGGTGTACCAGTTCATCAGGCAGCTACCGTTAGCATTAGCTTTAGCTTTAGCTAACACAACAGGCCACTGAAAAGATGGCAGCATTGCACTCCCTGTATGTCTCACCTCACTCAGTACCATCAGCCAGCTCTGGGTCCCCCGCTTTTTATCCACTGAACTGCAGTGTGTGGATGAGATGATTCATAGAAAGTAAGTGTCTCCTAACCAAATGCATCTCAACACGAAGTTGTATAACACATACATATTACAGTTATTAATTATGTACTAGGTACATAAGGACTTAAAGACACTATATACAGAGTTTGGGTGATCGGCGTGGAAGTGTATGCGTATAGTTGTGACAGGAAAGGCTTTTGCTTACATTAATCATCTAAATGCTGATAGGCCCAGCTCCCCCCCAACCCTGACCCTAATAGGCCCTAGCTCCAGCCATTTTGGTGTGGCTGAGACCAGGGGCAGGAATACGGTCATATAAAATAGTATGTGAAAACCACCAATATTCTTCAGACACTTCATACAGGGTTGGGTCTAACTTTATTTTGTGGGTCACTAGGAGGCACTGGAGAACCCTAGAGAACCCTGGAGAACCGGTCAGATGATCCACCAGCATAAATAGGTGACATCCGGCTTACCTGTAACCGCCACACCTTTCCTCACACACGCCGAGGCCTGCAGGTCATCTTCAAATAATGAACGGCACGCCAACACACTAGCGTACCTGCACCTAGCCTACCTGTCCGTGTCCCTACCCACGGGAAGCATTTAGCTCTTTAGCTCTTAGTCCTCCCGTAGGAGCAACTCCTGCTGTTATTAAACCTGTTCTTTCTTCAGCCTTTAAGTGTTTAGCGGTGGACTCGATGTAACTGTGGAAATGTGAAGTGGAAACCTAGTTGTTGTTAAACTTGTGCCTATTATACTGTAGATAGAGCGATATCAGATACTGTGTTAGTGCAAGCTGTGATAAGCCAACTGATTTAAAAAAATGTGTCTTAAGTATGTACTGCCGTTCGTGAAAGTATGTACTGCCGTCGGTCGAAGTGAAGTCAGTGTTGTGATTGGACGGAGGAAGCAATGTGCTCATCAGTGATTGGTAGAGGTTGTTTTAAACCTGCAGGATGTTTTTTTTTTGGGGGTTGTGTTCTAAACATTGTACTTTGTTTGGAAAGCATATCAATATAAAGAAATGATGTACAGCTTTTATTATGAATATTTATTGGTTTTTTTTGTTTGTTTTTTTTTTTTACAAAATGTCAGTATTATTTATCATTATCGCTATCGAGTATCGTTTTATATATTTGTCAGTTTTGTTTTATCTGAATTTTGTTGTTGTTGTTTTGCAATGATGTGCTTCCTCCTGAAATTGTAAGACACAGTACTAGTGCTGTAATAACCCCATACTGATAGTAACAGAGCCTTCTGTAAATGGCTATGGCCAATATAGTTCCCCTCTTTAGTCCTTTGATATTCCTAGTACTTAGTTAAACTTTAGTAGTTTAACACACAGACAGCGAACACTCAGAATATTCCCTGCTAGAGTGATCTGTGTGTGATTTGGCTCAGTGCAAATGTCAAACAGAAATGATCTGCGCTTGTCTGGATGTCTCTTGCTGGCGGGCCTAGTGTAACATCTAGGTGATGCGGAGATGATGGGCTTGTGAACCTTGGTGTGACAGACAGACAGACAGACAGACAGCACATTAAAGAAGAACACGGAGACGCAGGTTGATTGACATGTTTGTCTTGTTTCTTTTGTGCCCATACAGAGGTTACAGAGAGGTGAGAGCGCTTCTGTATGGGGTAGCTTTACTCAGGAGATTCAGGTACCGGGTTCACTTACAGCATTGCTTGTTGTACCATAGATATGATCTCTGGCGTAGTACCATAGATATGATCTCTACATTAGTGTTCCAGTCTCCCTCAGAGCAGGATCTCAAAATACTCGTGGCTTAAGTATCCGTCATGGATCTCAACACTCTTAAAACCAAAACACAAACAAACAGCCAAGACAACAGTTCATCAATCATTAGTTAATCATTAGTTAATCTCATCAAACTTTCTTTTTTTTTTTTTTCTTTTCCTGTCTTTGTATAATTTCAAAGTTTCTGTCAGTGTGTTCCTCAAGGTGCATCAGGCTCCATGTGTTACTACATTCTTTCTGTGACTGTCTAATCTTAACCTAATCTTTAACGAAACTACAATACCATGGTCAAACCAGTAAAGACACGAGACACGAGAACATGAGTTCTTTCTCAACTCTGCCTGTCAAGTAAATGCTCTTCCTTATTCCAGTCTAGCAATGCAAAAGCTGCTGCAAACACGCTTGGCATTGTGGGTAAGAGGTTTGAAGAATGCCTGCTGTTGTGTGTCAGTAAAAGCAGCTATATATATATATATGCGTAGTGTACGTCGTCCATGCAGCATCACAAAGGAGGAACACTGTTCTCAAATCAGCCTCACCATGGAAACCAAGATTAGAATGAGAGTAGAGTGAGACTGATCCCAGTACAGTTGGTCCTTTGAGATAGTTCACAGTAACACACAGCTACAGTTCTGTTGCTTCTTTCCCCACACTAATCCAGGCCATGAAGGAATACCAGGTTGTGTACAGTGCTGTCGTGTGTGTGTGTGTGTCTGTGTGTGTGTCTGTGTGTGTGTGTGTGTGTGTGTGTGTGTGTGTGTGTGTGTGTGTGTGTGTGTGTGTGTGTGTGTCTGTGTCTGTGTGTCTGTGTCTGTGTCTGTGTGTGTGTCTGTGTGTGTCTGTGTGTCTGTGTGTCTGTGTCTGTGTCTGTGTGTCTGTGTCTGTGTCTGTGTGTGTGTGTGTGTCTGTGTGCGTGTGAAGTTTGCCTTCACTGTCTTAACCAGCATCAGTGGCAGTGTGAGAGCTGCGTATAAACTCATAAATCAACTCTGGAAGCTGGTAATTATCTGCCTGCCATGTCACACACACACACACACACACACTGAACAGGAGCTTGCAGGCTGACACACCCACACACACAAATGCCCAGCTGCAGGGCGTGAGATGGGCGTTTAATATGCTGACAGATCCTGGCGCCTAAGAGTGTGGGTGGCACTGCAGGTGCGAGTGTGTGTGTGTGTGTGTGTGTGTGTGTGTCTGCGTGCGCGTCTGTGTGTGTGTGTGTGGGTGGTTAGGGATGCAGTGTGCTGCCAGAATCAGCCCATCTGTAGGGCCATCACAGAGGTGCAGCGTGCCCATTCATCAATATCCCCCCCCAATCCCCCCTGGCTGCGGTCTGAGCAGCGCAGAGCGCCCCCTGCTGGCAGTGGATGTGATGACACATGAAATGGGGAGGGGAAAACGAGTGCATACTCCAGGATCATCAGACATGGGCCAATGCTGGCCCTGGTCCAGTTCTGCACTGGCAGGATTTTGTGTGGGGAAAGCATACTACTACAGCATACTACTATAGCATACTATTAGCGTATACTCCTAAAGCATACTACTAAAGCATACTACTCTAGGCTACTCTCACTTTGTGTACTTCCTTCATATAGTGTTCTTCTTCATGTTTGCGAAGGCTTAACTCAGTGCTCTATCATACGGTGCACGACAGCACACACTAGCTAGTGACATGATAACGTGACATTAACATACCTTATCATATGTATAAAATATATGCTGAGCAACATAAATATAGTCTGTACATTTTTATATAGCTTGTAAACATGGGCTGACTGCATATGGCTGAGAGAGAGAGAGAGAGAGAGAAAAAAAGTGACTGATGGACAACCTGATTGGCTGCTGACTGTGGGTGATCTCTGGGCCAGATCTGGGCCGACAGTGAGCCGGATCTCAGCCAGATGCCCCCCCCCCCCACACTCAGCCGCCATTTGGGAATCCATGAACGAGTGATGGTCTCTGAATATTTCAAAGGTCAAAGGTCAACGCCTCTCCTACTCCTTCACATTAAGTGCAAATGCAATGGTGTCACATCATACAACAACACAGAACATTAGATCTATAAAACAAGTCAACGTTAGAAAGCATTTAGAAGAGATGCATAATGTCATAGTTACCAAGATACATCCTGGTTATATGGTGCTGAAATTGCATAATGTGTTAAGGTTTAAATATACTGTTCACTGTTGTAGTCTGGAGGTACTCTGAGCCTACGGCCAACACACAGAGGGGGAGGGGGGGGGGGGGGGGGGGGGGGGGGGGGGGGGGGACTCATCATATTCACTTTGGTTTGATTCCTCTCCTAAATGAATAGAATAATTATTAAATTATTACTGTGATCAAAGGCACTAAACAGTCTCCAAACATTACAATGTGAAGGAATTCCCTTTGTTTGAGTTCAACAAGTTAAGGTAAGAAAAATAGCTTTGTGTGGGTCTCTAAATAATAAAAAAATATGAGAGTGAAAGACAACTATTGAGGCAGGCTACTACCAATGACCCTTGACCCCTCTCAAAACACGCCTGTCATGCTTCAAGTCACTTAATGTCAGCATTATTCGTGAGGGACCATGAAGATAATAGTGTTCAAAGTGACGTAGAGAAACATATAAAAGTTAGCTTTAAGGTAATAATGTTGATCTATTTATCCTCGGAATCGTCAGGGCGTAACCAAGGAGACAAACTATTCCAGTTGGGCGGCTGAAACAAACATGTACGCATGTAAACAATGGGCCTTTGCATTTCAGCTCAAAGATGATGGCTCCATTTCAAATAAGAAAATAAACAAAATCAGCTGTTACCATACCAACAGAAAGAACAAAACAAAATCAGCTGTTGCCATACCAACAGAAAGAACAAAACAAAAGCAGCTGTTGCCATACCAACAGAAATATATAGTTAATCCAACAAAACAAACATTTCTATATGATAATTATTCCACTCCTTAAAAAGAACAAACAAACTGCCTTTGAACAAACCTTAATAAGCCAAGGCATTGGTGTGTGAGGTTGGACTATGGCTGCAAACAGCACCACATAGCTGTGGAGGAGGGAACTGCACCATACTCACTGCGGGTGAGTCAACAACCCAAGGTGAAGATGGCTCCATGTAGTTCTATGTGAGATATGTGTTCCAGCGGGGTCTGATCTGAGATGGATAACTGCTACACTACACTGAGACAAGGCTTCACTTTAGTCCTGTTGTAAGGTGACTGTAAGGGGAGGGGACAGGGGGTGGTTGGGTTGTCTCAGGGAGGTCTCAGGGAGGTCTCAGGCATGTCTCAGGGAGGTCTCAGGGAGGTCTCAGGCATGCAGCAGGTCTCTCACAGGCTGTACTCCTGGCTGGACGTCTCCGTGCCCTTGCGGTGGCGAGGAGAGGTGGCCATTTTGGTCGGGGAGGGCGAGGCGGTGCTGGAGGACGAGTCGCTGCCCCCGCCAGCCTCGGAGCCGGGGGGCAGAGAGGCCAGCGTGGGCACGGGGGGCGCCCTTTTCCTCGCGAGGAACCCCCCCTCAAACGCCCCCCTCCTCTTCCCCTCGGGCCGGCCCTCGCACCCCCCCACCCCTGCTGAAGCTGCTGCTGCTGCCCCCTCCTCCTCCACCTGCGCCCTCCTCCTGACGTCCCCCAGCCCGGGGCTGTCTGGCGCCGACCTCCCCTCCGCCTGGCCCTCGCTGGCTCTCCCCCACCAGCTCTCCAGCCCTCCTCCGCCCGCGCCGTTCCTTCGCTCGGTGCCCCCCTCCTCCCCGCTGCTCTCGGACGAGTGGCGCGGCTCGTCCCCCCCCCCACAGGAGGCCTGTCCGTCGGGCTCCAGCAGGTTGCGGCCCAGGCTGAAGCTCTGGAAGTCCCGGTAGCCGTGGAAGCTCTCTGTGCGACGCGCTCTGGCCAGCAGGGGGCTCTCTCGGTACGGGCGCAGGGCCCCGTAGGTCGCCGTCTCCGGGATGGGCTCCTGGGTCGGCAGCTGGAGGCTGCAGAACACACACACACACGCACACGCACACACACACACACACACACACACACACACACACACAGGGAGAGAGAGAGAGAGAGAGAGAGACTTAGTACAAGCATCTGTAACAAAACACTTCACAAAAAATAACACAACACATACACAAATAAACACAAAATACACGTATATAAATACATATACAAACAATTACACATATACATACATATACACACAATTACACATATACACACACAAACAAATAACACACACACACATGTGTGTGTGAGTGTAACTTTCCATACATGTCCCCATTATTAACATGCAAGCCTGCACTCTGAAGAGAATACAGAGCCAGCCTCATCAGTTATCTAGTGTGAGTCCACCACAGCTCCCAAATGCTCAGAACATCATGACTGAGAAACTCTACTCGCGACGATAATCTCATTTGAAAGTGTTATTTGCTCCTTAGGGCCATCAGGAAACTGGAGCTGGTTCTTCAGGCACATTAAGACAGAGGCTGGTGGACATTTTATCAGTCTCAGCAAAGCCAGTGAAGTGCCGGTACTTAACGTATCAGGATACAGGATACAGCTCTTTATCAAGCAGCACTTCTCCATCCCCTCAGCCATGATTACAGTGGCTACTGGGAGATCCTAAAATGTGTGTGTCATCTAATAAGCACCCAGAGTCAGACACACTCCCACGAGTGCATTCTAACTTAGAGATATACACAGACATTTACATACGACACATATTCATAAGCACGTTTGTTTGCACATTGTTTGCACTTACATTACCAACTTTATTCTTTCTGATACTTTATATACTTTATTTATGAACTCTTCTTGACTGACCTATGACCTGTAATGAACTCTTCTTGACTCTGACCTATGACCTGTAATGAACTCTTCTTGACTCTGACCTATGACCTGTAATGGGCTTGTGGTGGGCGGACCTCTCACCTTGAGCAGGACTCTCTGAGCCGATTGGGCTGCAGCACGGAGGGGGCGGGGCTGATGTTGGGCGTGGCACAGCGGGATGTGCTGAGGTCACATTGGTCCAGCAGCTTCAGAAGCTCCTCCTCCGACGGACCGCCCACGTCTGTCAATCATGGGAGAAGAAGGGTGTTAGGAAGCAGCAGTATGATAATCAGGACGGACCGCCCACACCTGTCAATCATGGGACGGACCGCCCACCTCTGTCAATCATGGGAGAAGAAGGGTGTTAGGAAGTAGCAGTATGATAATCAGGACCGCCCACACCTGTCAATCATGGGACGGACCGCCCACCTCTGTCAATCATGGGAGAAGAAGGGTGTTAGGAAGCAGCAGTATGACAATCAGGACCGCCCACACCTGTCAATCATGGGACGGACCGCCCACACCTGTCAATCATGGGAGAAGAAGGGTGTTAGGAAGCAGCAGTATGACAATCAGGACCGCCCACACCTGTCAATCATGGGACGGACCGCCCACACCTGTCAATCATGGGAGAAGAAGGGTGTTAGGAAGTAGCAGTATGATAA